>NC_064026.1:18094441-18271941 GCF_917208135.1 Athalia rosae
AAAGTCCGATGGAATCGCGCATCAATCGTTGAATCGAGAGATCTTCGAAGTCCGAAAGAGTCGCGCATCACTCGTTGGATTGTAAAATCTCTGAAGTCCGACGCAGTCGCGCATCACTTGTGGGATCGAAAAATTTTCAAAGTCCGAAGCAGTAGCGCATCACTCGTTAGATCAAAAGATTTTCAAAGTCTGATAAAGTCGCGAATCACTCGTTGAATCAAGAAATCTTCGGAGTCCAACGCGGTCGCGCATCACTCGTTGGATCAAAAACTTTCCAAAGTCCGACGCAGTCGCGCATTACTCGTTGGATCGGAAAATTTTCAAAGTATGAAGCAGTCGCGCGTCACTCGTTGGATTGATAAATTTTCAAAGTCTGATAGAGTCGCGAATTACTCGTTAAATCATGAAATCTTCGGAGTCCGACGCAGTCGCGCATCACTCGTTGGATCGGAAAATTTTCGAAGTATGAAGCAGTCGCGCGTCACTCGTTAGATTGATAAATTTTCGAAGTCCGATGAAGTCGTGCATCACTCGTTGAATCGAAAAATTTTCAAAGTCCGAGAAAGTCGCGCATCACTCGTTGGATCAAAAAATTTTTGAAGTCCGATAAAGTCGCGCATCACTTGTTGGATCGGAAATTTTCCGAAGTCCGAAAGAGTCGCGCATCACTCGTTGGATCGAAAAATTTCCGAAGTCCGGAAAGGTCGCGCATCACTCGTTGGATCAAAAAATTTTGAAAGTCCAACGCAGTCGCGCATCACTCGTTGGATCAGGAAATTTTGAAAGTCCGACGCGGTCGCGCATCACTCGTTGGTTCGAAAAATTTCCAAGGTCCGGAGGTCGCGCGTCACCTAATGGATCGAACGATTTCTAAAGTCCGAAAGATTTGCACATCACTGGTTGGATCGAAAAAATTTTCAAAGTCCGATAGAGTAGCGCATCGCTCGTTAAATCGAAGAATTTTCAAAATCCGGCGGAGCCGCGCATCACTCGTTGGATGAAAAATCTTTTGAAGTCTGACGCAGTCGCGCATCACTCGTTAGATCAAAGAATTTTTAGAGTCCAACGCAGTCGCGCATCACTCGTTGGATCAAAAAATTTCCAAAGTCCGACGCAGTCGCGCATCACTCCTTGGATCGGAAAATTTCCAAAGTCCGGGAGGGTCGCGCATTACTCGTTGTATCAAAAGATTTTCAAAGTCCGATAGAGTCGCGCTTCACTCGTTGAATCGAAAAATTTTCAAAGTCCGACGGAGTCGCGCATCACTCGTTGAATCGAAAAATTTTCAAAGTCCGACGGAGTCGCGCATCACTCGTTAGATCGAAAGATTTTCAAAGTCCGATAAAGTCGCGAATCACTCGTTAAATCAAGAAATCTTCGGAGTCCGACGCGGTCGCGCATCACTCGTTGGATCAAAAACTTTTCAAAGTCCGACGCAGTCGCGCATCACTCGTTGGATCAGGAAATTTTTGAAGTATGAAGCAGTCGCGCGGCACTCGTTGGATTGATGAATTTTCAAAGTCCGATATAGTCGTGCATCACTTGTTAAATCGGAAAATTTTCAAAGTCTGAGAAAGTCGCGCATCACTCTTCCGAACAAAAAATTCTCCTAGTCCGAATCAGTCGCGCATCACTCGTTACATTGAGAGATTTTAAAAGTCCGATAGAATCGCGCATCAATCGTTGAATCGAGAGATCTTCGAAGTCCGAAAGAGTCGCGCATCACTCGTTGGATTGGAAAATTTTAAAAGTCCGGGAGGGTCGCGCATTACTCGTTAGATCAAAAGATTTTCAAAGTCCGACGCAGTCGCGCATCACTCCTTGGATCGGAAAATTTTCAAAGTCCGACGGAGTCGCGCATCACTCGTTAGATCGGAAAATTTTCAAAGTCCGACGGAGTCGCGCATCACTCGTTAGATCGAAAGATTTTCGAAGTCCGACGCAGTCGCGCATCACTCGTTAAATCAAAAGATTTTCAAAGTCTGATAAAGTCGCGAATCACCCGTTAAATCAAGAAATCTTCAGAGTCCGACGCGGTCGCGCATCACTCGTTGGATCAAAAACTTCTCAAAGTCCGACGCAGTCGCGCATCACTCGTTGGATCAGGAAATTTTTGAAGTATGAAGCAGTCGCGCGGCACTCGTTGGATTGATGAATTTTCAAAGTCCGATATAGTCGTGCATCACTTGTTAAATCGGAAAATTTTCAAAGTCTGAGAAAGTCGCGCATCACTCTTCGGAACAAAAAATTCTCCTAGTCCGAATCAGTCGCGCATCACTCGTTACATTGAGAGATTTTAAAAGTCCGATAGAATCGCGCATCAATCGTTGAATCGAGAGATCTTCGAAGTCCGAGAGAGTCGCGCATCACTCGTTGGATTGGAAAATCTTTGAAGTCCGACGCAGTCGCGCATCACTTGTTGGATCGGAAAATTTTCAAAGTCCGAAGCAGTAGCGCATCACTCGTTAGATCAAAAGATTTTCAAAGTCTGATAAAGTCGCGAATCACTCGTTAAATCAAAAAATCTTCGGAGTCCGACGCGGTCGCGCATCACTCATTGGATCAAAAACTTTTCAAAGTCCGACGCAGTCGCGCATCACTCGTTGGATCGCAAAATTTTCAAAGTATGGAGCAGTCGCGCGTCACTCGTTGTATTGATAAATTTCCAAAGTCCGATGAAGTCGCGCATCACTCGTTGGATCGAAAAATTTTCAAAGTATGAAGCAGTCACGCGTCACTCTTCGGAACGAAAAATTCTCCAAGTCCGAAGCAGTCGCGCATCACTCGTTACATTGAGAGATTTTTGAAGTCCGATAGAATCGCGCATCAATCGTTGAATCGAGAGATCTTCGAAGTCCGAAAAAGTCGCTCATCACTCGTTGGATGAAAAATCTTTTGCAATCCGACGCAGTCGCGCATCACTCGTTAGATCGAAGAATTTTTAGAGTCCAACGCAGTCGCGCATCACTCGTTGGATCAAAAAATTTTCAAAGTCCGACGCAGTCGCGCATCACTCCTTGGATCGGAAAACTTTAAAAGTCCGGGAGGGTCGCGCATTACTCGTTAGATCAAAAGATTTTCAAAGTCCGATAAAGTCGCGCATCACTCTTCGGAACGAAAAATTCTCCAAGTTCGGAGGAGTCGCGCATCACTTGTTAGATCAAGAAATCTTCGGAATCCGACGCGGTCGCGCATCACTTGTTGGATCAAAAACTTTTCAAAGTCCGACGCAGTCGCGCATCACTCGTTGGATCGGGAAATTTCCAAAGTATCAGCAGTCGCGCGTCACTCGTTGGATTTATAAATTTTCAAAGTCCGATAAAGTCGCGCATCACTCGTTGGATCAAAAAATTTCCAAAGTCGGACGCAGTCACGCATCACTCGTTGAATCACAAAATTTTCGAAGTCCGAAAAAGTCGCGCATCACTCGTTGGATCGAAAAATTTCCAAAGTCCGAAAGAGTCGCGCATCACTCGTTGAATGTGAAAATTTTCAAAGTCCGAAAGAGACGCGCATCACTCGTTGGAACAAAAAATTTTCGGAGTCCGGAAGGGTCGCGCATCACTCGTTGGATCTAAAAATTTTGAACGTCCGGAAGAGTCGCACATTACTCGTTGAATCAAGAAATTTCCGAAGTCCGACGCGGTCGCGCCTCACTCGTTGGATCAAAGAATTTTCGAAGTCCGAAAGAGTCGCGCATCGCTCGTTAAATCAAAGAATTTTCAAATTCCGGGAGGGTCGCGCATTACTTGTTGGATCAAAAGATTTTCAAAGTCCGATAGAGTCGCGCATCACTCGTTGAATCGGAAAATTTTCAAAGTCCGACGGAGTCGCGCATGACTCGTTCGATCGGAAAATTTTCAAAGTCCGGCGGAGCCGCGCATCACTCGTTAGATCAAAAGATTTCCAAAGTCTGATAGAGTCGCGAATTACTCGTTAAATCATAAAATCTTCGGAGTCCGACGCAGTCGCGCATCACTCGTTGGATCGAAAAATTTTCAAAGTATGAAGCAGTCGCGCGTCACTCGTTGGATTGATAAATTTTCAAAGTCCGATGAAGTCGTGCATCACTCGTTGAATCGAAAAATTTTCAAAGTGTGAGAAAGTCGCGCATCACTCGTTGGATCAAAAATTTTCAAAGTATGAAGCAGTCGCGCGTCACTCGTTGGATTGATAAATTTTCAAAGTCCGATAAAGTCGCGCATCACTCGTTGGATCGGAAATTTTTTGAAGTCCGAAAGAGTCGCGCATCACTCGTTGGATCGAAAAATTTCCGAAATCCGGAAAGGTCGTGCATCACTCGTTGGATCAGAAAATTTTGATAGTCCGACGCAGTCGCGCATCACTCGTTGGATCAGGAAATTTTGAAAGTCCGACGCAGTCGCGCATCACTCGTTGGTTCGAAAAATTCCCAAGGTCCGGAGGTCGCGCATCACTCAATGGATCGAATGATTTCTAAAGTCCGAAAGATTTGCACATCACTAGTTGGATCGAAAAAATTTTCAAAGTCCGATAGAGTCGCGCATCGCTCGTTAAATCGAAGAATTTTCAAAGTCCGGCGGAGCCGCGCATCACTCGTTGGATGAAAAATCTTTTGAAGTCTGAAGCAGTCGCGCATCAGTCGTTAGATCGAAGAATTTTCAAAGTCCGACGCAGTCGCGCATCACTCCTTGGATCGGAAAATTTTCAAAGTCCGGGAGGGTCGCGCATTACTCGTTAGATCAAAAGATTTTCAAAGTCCGATAGAGTCGCGCATCACTCGTTGAATCGAAAAATTTTCAAAGTCCGACGGAGTTGCGCATCACTCGTTGAATCGAAAAATTTTCAAAGTCCGACGGAGTCGCGCATCACTCGTTGGATCAAAAGATTTTCAAAGTCTGATAAAGTCGCGAATCACTTGTTGAATCAAGGAATCTTCGGAGTCCGACGCGGTCGCGCATCACTCGTTGGATCAAAAACTTTTCAAAGTCCGACGCAGTCGCGCATCACTCGTTGGATCAGAAAATTTTCAAAGTATGAAGCAGTCGCGCGTCACTCGTTGGATTGATGAATTTTCAAATTCCGATAAAGTCGTGCATCACTCGTTGAATCGAAAAATTTCTAAAGTCTGAGTAAGTCGCGCATCACTCTTCGGAACAAAAAATTCTCCACGTCCGAAGCAGTCGCGCATCACTCGTTACATTGAGAGATTTTCAAAGTCCGATGAAATCGCGCATCAATCGTTGAATCGAGAAATCTTCGAAGTCCGAAAGAGTCGAGCATCACTCGTTGGATTGGAAAATCTTCGAAGTCCGACGCAGTCGCGCATTACTTGTTGGATCGGAAAATTCTCAAAGTCCGAAGCAGTCGCGCATCACTCGTTAGATCAAAAGATTTTCAAAGTCTAATGAAGTCGCAAATCACTCGTTAAATCAAGAAATCTTCGGAGTCCGACGCGGTCGCGCATCACTCGTTGGATCAAAAACTTTTCGAAGTCTGACGCAGTCGCGCATCACTCGTTGGATCGGAAAATTTTCAAAGTATGAAGCAGTCGCGTGTCACTCGTTGGATTGATGAATTTTCAAAGTCCGATGAAGTCGTGCATCACTCGTTGAATCGAAAAATTTTCAAAGTCTGCGAAGGTCGCGCATCACTCTTCGGAACGAAAAATTCTCCAAGTTCGGAGGAGTCGCGCATCACTTGTTAGATCAAGAAATCTTCGGAGTCCGACGCGGTCGCGCATCACTTGTTGGATCAAAAACTTTTCAAAGTCCGACGCAGTCGCGCATCACTCGTTGGATCGGAAAATTTCCAAAGTATCAGCAGTCGCGCGTCACTCGTTGGATTTATAAATTTTCAAAGTCCGATAAAGTCGCGCATCACTCGTTGGATCAAAAAATTTTCAAAGTCGGACGCAGGCACGCATCACTCGTTGAATCACAAAATTTTCGAAGTCCGAAAAAGTCGCGCATCACTCGTTGGATCGGAAAATTTCCAAAGTCCGAAAGAGTCGCGCATCACTCGTTGAATGTGAAAATTCTCAATGTCCGAAAGAGACGCGCATCACTCGTTGGATCAAAAAATTTTCGGAGTCCGGAAGGGTCGCGCATCACTCGTTGGATCTAAAAATTTTGAACCTCCGGAAGAGTCGCACATTACTCGTTGAATCAAGAAATTTCCGAAGTCCTAAAGAGTCGCGCATCGCTCGTCAAATCAAAGAATCTTCAAAGTCCGGGAGGGTCGCGCATTACTCGTTGAATCGGAAAATTTTCGAAGTCCGGCGGAGCCGCGCATCACTCGTTGGATGAAAAATCTTTTGAAGTCTGAAGCAGTCGCGCATCACTCGTTGGATCAATAAATTTTCAAAGTCCGACGCAGTCGCGCATCACTCCTTGGATCGAAAAATTTTCAAAGTCCAGAAGAGTCGCGCATCATTGTTGAATCAAAAAATTTCCAGAATCCAGAAGGGTCGCGCATCACTCGTTGGATCGAAAAATTTTTGAATTCCGAAAGAAGCGCGCATCACTCGTTGGATCGAAAATTTTTTTGAGTCCGTGTAAGTCGCGCATCACTCGTTGAATCGATTAATCTTCGAAGTTCGAAAGAGTCGCGCATTACTTGTTGGATCGAAAAATTTCCAATGTCCGGAAGAGTCGCGCATCACTCGTTGAATCGAAAAATTTTCAAAGTCCGGAGAAGCCGCGCATCAAGCGTTGCATCGAAAAATTCTCAAAGTCCGGAAGAGTCGCGCATCACTCGTTGGTTCGAGAATTTTTCAAGGTCCAGAGGTCGCGCTTCACTCAATGGATCGGAAAATTTCTGAATTCCGAAAGGGTCGCGCATCACACGTTGGATCAAAAGATTCTCGAAGGCCAAAAGATTCGCGCATCACTTGTTGGATCGCGAAATTTCCAAAGTCTTAGTGAGTAGCGCATTACTCGTTGGATCGAAGAATTCTAAAAGTCTGGAAGTCGTAAATCCCTCAATGAATCAAAAAATTCCTGGAGTCCGGAAGAGTCGCGCATCACTCGTCGGATCAGAAAATTCTAAAAGTCTGGAAGTCGTAAATCCTTCAATGAATCAAAAAATTCCTGGAGTCCGGAAGAGTCGCGCATCACTCGTTGGATCGGAAAATTTTCAAAGTCCGGAAGAGTCGCGCATCATTGTTGAATCAAAATATTTTCGATGTCCAGAAGGGTCGCGCATCACTCGTTGGATCGAGAAATTTTTAAATTTCGAAAGAAGCGCGCATCACTCTTCGGATCGAAGAATTTTCCAAGTCCGACGGAGTCGCGCATCACTCGTTGAATCGAAAAATTTTCGAAGTCCGAAAGAGTCGCGCATCACTTTTCGGAACGAAAAATTTTCCAAGTCCGACGGCGCCGCGCATCATTCGTTGGATTGGAAAATTTTCAAAGTATGAAGCAGTCGCGAATCACTCGTTGGATCAAGGAATTTTCAAAGTCCGATGGAGTCGCGCATCACTCGTTGGATCGAAGAATTTTTAAAGTCCGAAGGAGTCGCGCATCACTTTTCGAAACGAAAAATTTTCCAAGTCCGACGGAGTCGCGCATCACTCGTTGGATCCGAAAATTTTCAAAGTCCGACAAAGTCGCGCATCACTCGTTGGATCAGGAAATTTTGGAAGTCCGACGCAGTCGCGCATCACTCGTTGGTTCGAAAAATTCCTGAGGTCCGGAGGTCGCGCATCACTCAATGGATCGAACGATTTTTAAAGTCCGAAAGATTGACACATCACTGGTTGGATCGAAAAAATTTTCAAAGTCCGATAGAGTCGCGCATCGCTCGTTAATTCGAAGAATTTTCAAGGTCCGGCGGAGCCGCGCATCACTCGTTGGATGAAAAATCTTTCGAAGTCTGAAGCAGTCGCGCATCACTCGTTAGATCGAAGAATTTTGAGAGTCCAACGCAGTCGCGCATCACTCGTTGGATCAAAAAATCTAAAGTCCGACGCAGTCGCGCATCACTCCTTGGATCGGAAAATTTCCAAAGTCCGGGAGGGTCGCGCATTACTCGTTGGATCAAAAGATTTTCAAAGTCCGATAGAGTCGCGCATCACTCGTTGAATCGAAAAATTTTCAAAGTCCGACGGAGTCGCGCATCACTCGTTAGATCAAAAGATTTTCAAAGTCTGATAAAGTCGCGAATCACTTGTTGAATCAAGGAATCTTCAGAGTCCGACGCGGTCGCGCATCACTCGTTGGATCAAAAACTTTTCAAAGTCCGACGCAGTCGCGCATCACTCGTTGGATCAGGAAATTTTCAAAGTATGAAGCAGTCGCGCGTCACTCGTTGGATTGATGAATTTTCAAAGTCCGATAAAGTCGTGCATCACTCGTTGAATCGGAAAATTTTCAAAGTCTGAGAAAGTCGCGCATCACTCTTCGGAACAGGAAATTCTCCAAGTCCGAAGCAGTCGCGCATCACTCGTTACATTGGGAGGTTTCTAAAGTCCGATAGAATCGCGCATCAATCGTGGGATTTAGAGATCTTCGAAGTCCGAAAGAGTCGCGATTCACTCGTTGGATTGGAAAATCTTTGAAGTCCGAAGCAGTAGCGCATCACTCGTTAGATCAAAAGATTTTCAAAGTCTGATAAAGTCGCGAATCACTCGTCAAATCAAGAAATCTTCGGAGTCCGACGCGGTCGCGAATCACTCGTTGGATCAAAAACTTTTCAAAGTCCGACGCAGTCGCGCATCACTCGTTGGATCGGAAAATTTTCAAAGTATGAAGCAGTCGCGCGTCACTCGTTGGATTGATGAATTTTCAAAGTCCGATGAAGTTGTGCATCACTCGTTGAATCGAAAAATTTTCAAAGTCTGAGAAAGTCGCGCATCACTCTTCGGAACGAAAAATTCTCCAAGTTCGAAGGAGTCGCGCATCACTTGTTAGATCAAGAAATCTTCGGAGTCCGACGCGGTCGCGCATTACTTGTTGGATCAAAAACTTTTCAAAGTCCGACGCAGTCGCGCATCACTCGTTGGATCGGAAAATTTCCAAAGTATGAAGCAGTCGCGCGTCACTCGTTGGATTTATAAATTTTCAAAGTCCGATAAAGTCGCGCATCACTCATTGGATCAAAAACTATTCGAAGTCCGACGCAGTCGCGCATCACTCGTTGGATCGGAAGATTTTCAAAGTATGAAGCAGTCGCGCGTCACTCTTTGGATTGATAAATTTTCAAAGTCCGATGAAGTCGTGCATCACTCGTTGAATCGAAAAATTTTCTAAGTCTGAGAAAGTCGCGCATCACTCTTCGGAACGAAAAATTCTCCAAGTTCGAAGGAGTCGCGCATCACTTATTAGATCAAGAAATCTTCGGATCCCGACGCGGTCGCGCATTACTTGTTGGATCAAAAACTTTTCAAAGTCCGACGCAGTCGCGCATCACTCGTTGGATCGGAAAATTTTCATAGTATGAGAAAGTCGCGCATCACTCGTTGGATCAAAAAATTTTCAAAGTCTGAGAAAGTCGCGCATCACTCGTTGGATCAAAAAATTTTCCAAGTCCGATAAAGTCGCGCATCACTCGTTGGATCGGAAATTTTTCGAAGTCCGGAAGAGTCGCGCATCACTCGTTGGATCGAAAAATTTCCGAAATCCGGAAAGGTCGCGCATCACTTGTTGGATCAAAAAATTTTGAAAGTCCGACGCAGTCGCGCATCACTCGTTGGATCAGGAAATTTTGAAAGTCCGACGCAGTCGCGCATCACTCGTTGGTTCGAAAAATTCCCAAGGTCCGGAGGTCGCGCATGACTCAATGGATCGAACGATTTCTAAAGTCCGAACGATTGACACATCACTGGTTGGATCGAAAAAATTTTCAAAGTCCGATAGAGTCGCGCATCGCTCGTTAATTTGAAGAATTCTCAAAGTCCGGCGGAGCCGCGCATCACTCGTTGGATGAAAAATCTTTCGAAGTCTGAAGCAGTCGCGCATCACTCGTTAGATCGAAGAATTTTGAGAGTCCAACGCAGTCGCGCATCACTCGTTGGATCAAAAAATTTTCAAAGTCCGACGCAGTCGCGCATCACTCCTTGGATCGGGAAATTTCCAAAGTCCGGGAGGGTCGCGCATGACTCGTTGGATCGAAAGATTTTCAAAGTCCGATAGAGTCGCGCATCACTCGTTGAATCGAAAAATTTTCAAAGTCCGATAGAGTCGCGCATCGCTCGTTAATTTGAAGAATTTTCAAAGTCCGGCGGAGCCGCGCATCACTCGTTGGATGAAAAATCTTTCGAAGTCTGGAGCAGTCGCGCATCACTCGTTAAATCGAAGAATTTTGAGAGTCCAACGCAGTCGCGCATCACTCGTTGGATCAAAAAATTTTCAAAGTTCGAAGGAGTCGCGCATCACTTATTAAATCAAGAAATCTTCGGATCCCGACGCGGTCGCGCATTACTTGTTGGATCAAAAACTTTGAAAAGTCCGACGCAGTCGCGCATCACTCGTTGGATCGGAAAATTTTCAAAGTATGAAGCAGTCGCGCGTCACTCGTTGGATTGATAAATTTTCAAAGTCCGATAAAGTCGCGCATCACTCGTTGGATGAAAAATCTTTCGAAGTCTGGAGCAGTCGCGCATTACTCGTTAGATCGAAGAATTTTGAGAGTCCAACGCAGTCGCGCATCACTCGTTGGATCAAAAAATTTTCAAAGTCCGACGCAGTCGCGCATCACTCCTTGGATCGGAAAATTTTCAAAGTCCGGAAGGGTCGCGCATTACTCGTTGGATCAAAAGATTTTCAAAGTCCGATAGAGTCGCGCATCACTCGTTGAATCGAAGAATTTTTAAAGTCCGACGGAGTCGCGCATCACTCGTTGAATCGGAAAATTTTCAAAGTCCGACGGAGTCGCGCATCACTCGTTAGATCAAAAGATTTTCAAAGTCTGATAAAGTCGCGAATCACTCGTTGAATCAAGGAATCTTCGGAGTCCGACGCGGTCGCGCATCACTCGTTGGATCAAAAACTTTTCAAAGTCCGACGCAGTCGCGCATCACTCGTTGGATCAGAAAATTTTCAAAGTATGAAGCAGTCGCGCGTCACTCGTTGGATTGATGAATTTTCAAAGTCCGATAAAGTCGTGCATCACTCGTTGAATCGAAAAATTTTCAAAGTCTGAGGAAGTCGCGCATCACTCTTCGGAACGAAAAATTCTCCAAGTTCGGAGGAGTCGCGCATCACTTGTTAGATCAAGAAATCTTCGGAGTCCGACGCGGTCGCGCATCACTTGTTCGATCAAAAACTTTTGAAAGTCCGACGCAGTCGCGCATCACTCGTTGGATCGGAAAATTTCCAAAGTATCAGCAGTCGCGCGTCACTCGTTGGATTTATGAAATCTCAAAGTCCGATAAAGTCGCGCATCACTCGTTGGATCAAAAAATTCTCAAAGTCGGACGCAGTCACGCATCACTCGTTGAATCACAAAATTTTCGAAGTCCGAAAAAGTCGCGCATCACTCGTTGGATCGGAAAATTTCCAAAGTCCGAAAGAGTCGCGCATCACTCGTTGAATGTGAAAATTTTCAAAGTCCGAAAGAGACGCGCGTCACTCGTTGGATCAAAAAATTTTCGGAGTCCGGAAGGGTCGCGCATCACTCGTTGGATCTAAAAATTTTGAACCTCCGGAAGAGTCGCACATTACTCGTTGAATCAAGAAATTTCCGAAGTCCGACGCGGTCGCGCCTCACTCGTTGGATCAAAGAATTTTCGAAGTCCGAAAGAGTCGCGCATCGCTCGTCAAATCAAAGAATCTTCAAAGTCCGGGAGGGTCGCGCATTACTCGTTGAATCGGAAAATTTTCAAAGTCCGACGGAGTCGCGCATCACTCGTTTGATCGGAAAACTTTCAAAGTATGAAGCAGTCGCGTGTCACTCGTTGGATTGATGAATTTTCAAAGTCCGATAAAGTCGTGCATCACTCGTTGAATCGAAAAATTTTCGAAGTCTGAGAAAGTCGCGCATCACTCTTCGGAACGAAAAATTCTCCAAGTTCGGAGGAGTCGCGCATCACTTGTGAGATCAAGAAATCTTCGGAGTCCGACGCGGTCGCGCATCACTTGTTGGATCAAAAACTTTTCAAAGTCCGACGCAGTCGCGCATCACTCGTTGGATCGGAAAATTTCCAAAGTATCAGCAGTCGCGCGTCACTCGTTGGATTTATGAATTTTCAAAGTCCGATAAAGTCGCGCATCACTCGTTGGATCAAAAAATTTTCAAAGTCGGACGCAGTCACGCATCACTCGTTGAATCACAAAATTTTCGAAGTCCGAAAAAGTCGCGCATCACTCGTTGGATCGGAAAATTTCCAAAGTCCGAAAGAGTCGCGCATCACTCGTTGAATGTGAAAATTTTCAAAGTCCGAGAGAGACGCGCATCACTCGTTGGATCAAAAAATTTTCGGAGTCCGGAAGGGTCGCGCATCACTCGTTGGATCTAAAAATTTTGAACCTCCGGAAGAGTCGCACATTACTCGTTGAATCAAGAAATTTCCGAAGTCCGACGCGGACGCGCCTCACTCGTTGGATCAAAGAATTTTCGAAGTCCGAAAGAGTCGCGCATCGCTCGTCAAATCAAAGAATCTTCAAAGTCCGGGAGGGTCGCGCATTACTCGTTGAATCGGAAAAATTTTCAAAGTCCGACGGAGTCGCGCATCACTCGTTCGATCGGAAAACTTTCAAAGTCCGGCGGATCCGCGCATCACTCGTTAGATCAAAAGATTTTCAAAGTCTGATGGAGTCGCGGATTACTCGTTAAATCATGAAATCTTCGGAGTCCGACGCAGTCGCGCATCACTCGTTGGATCGGAAAATTTTCAAAGTATGAAGCAGTCGCGCGTCACTCGTTGGATTAATAAATTTTCAAAGTCCGATGAAGTCGTGCATCACTCGTTGAATCAAAAAATTTTCGAAGTCTGAGAAAGTCGCGCATCACTCGTTGGATCAAAAAATTTCCAAAGTCCGATAAAGTCGCGCATCACTCGTTGGATCGGAAATTTTTCGAAGTCCGAAAGAGTCGCGCATCACTCGTTGGATCGAAAAATTTCCGAATTCCGGAAAGGTCGCGCATCACTCGTTGAATCAAAAAATTTTGAGAGTCCGACGCAGTCGCGCATCACTCGTTGGATCAGGAAATTTTGGAAGTCCGACGCAGTCGCGCATCACTTGTTGGTTCGAAAAATTCCCAAGGTCCGGAGGTCGCGCATCACTCAATGGATCGAACGATTTCTAAAGTCCGAAAGATTTGCACATCACTGGTTGGATCGAAAAAATTTCCAAAGTCCGATAGAGTCGCGCATCGCTCGTTAAATCGAAGAATTTTCAAAGTCCGGCGGAGCCGCGCATCACTCGTTGGATGAAAAATCTTCTGAAGTCTGAAGCAGTCGCGCATCACTCGTTGGATCAAAAAATTTTCAAAGTCCGACGCAGTCGCGCATCACTCCTTGGATCGAAAAATTTCCAAAGTCCGGGAGGGTCGCGCATTACTCGTTGGATCAAAAGATTTTCAAAGTCCGGAAGAGTCGCGCATCATTGTTGAATCAGAATATTTTCGATGTCCAGAAGGGTCGCGCATCACTCGTTGGATCGAGAAATTTTCAAATTTCGAAAGAAGCGCGCATCACTCTTCGGATCGAAGAATTTTCCAAGTCCGACGGAGTCGCGCATCACTCGTTGAATCGAAAAATTTTCGAAGTCCGAAAGAGTCGCGCATCACTTTTCGGAACGAAAAATTTTCCAAGTCCGACGGCGCTGCGCATCATTCGTTGGATTGGAAAATTTTCAAAGTATGAAGCAGTCGCGAATCACTCGTTGGATCAAGGAATTTTCAAAGTCCGATGGAGTAGCGCATCACTCGTTGGATCGAAGAATTTTTAAAGTCCGAAGGAGTCGCGCATCACTTTTCGAAACGAAAAATTTTCCAAGTCCGACGGAGTCGCGCATCACTCGTTGGATCCGAAAATTTTCAAAGTCCGACAAAGTCGCGCATCACTCGTTGGATCAGGAAATTTTGGAAGTCCGACGCAGTCGCGCATCACTCGTTGGTTCGAAAAATTCCTGAGGTCCGGAGGTCGCGCATCACTCAATGGATCGAACGATTTCTAAAGTCCGAAAGATTGACACATCACTGGTTGGATCGAAAAAATTTTCAAAGTCCGATAGAGTCGCGCATCGCTCGTTAATTCGAAGAATTTTCAAGGTCCGGCGGAGCCGCGCATCACTCGTTGGATGAAAAATCTTTCGAAGTCTGAAGCAGTCGCGCATCACTCGTTAGATCGAAGAATTTTGAGAGTCCAACGCAGTCGCGCATCACTCGTTGGATCAAAAAATCTAAAGTCCGACGCAGTCGCGCATCACTCCTTGGATCGGAAAATTTCCAAAGTCCGGGAGGGTCGCGCATTACTCGTTGGATCAAAAGATTTTCAAAGTCCGATAGAGTCGCGCATCACTCGTTGAATCGAAAAATTTTCAAAGTCCGACGGAGTCGCGCATCACTCGTTGAATCGAAAAATTTTCAAAGTCCGACGGAGTCGCGCATCACTCGTTAGATCAAAAGATTTTCAAAGTCTGATAAAGTCGCGAATCACTTGTTGAATCAAGGAATCTTCGGAGTCCGACGCGGTCGCACATCACTCGTTGGATCAAAAACTTTTCAAAGTCCGACGCAGTCGCGCATCACTCGTTGGATCAGGAAATTTTCAAAGTATGAAGCAGTCGCGCGTCACTCGTTGGATTGATGAATTTTCAAAGTCCGATAAAGTCGTGCATCACTCGTTGAATCGGAAAATTTTCAAAGTCTGAGAAAGTCGCGCATCACTCTTCGGAACAGGAAATTCTCCAAGTCCGAAGCAGTCGCGCATCACTCGTTACATTGGGAGATTTCTAAAGTCCGATAGAATCGCGCATCAATCGTGGGATTTAGAGATCTTCGAAGTCCGAAAGAGTCGCGATTCACTCGTTGGATTGGAAAATCTTTGAAGTCCGAAGCAGTAGCGCATCACTCGTTAGATCAAAAGATTTTCAAAGTCTGATAAAGTCGCGAATCACTCGTCAAATCAAGAAATCTTCGGAGTCCGACGCGGTCGCGAATCACTCGTTGGATCAAAAACTTTTCAAAGTCCGACGCAGTCGCGCATCACTCGTTGGATCGGAAAATTTTCAAAGTATGAAGCAGTCGCGCGTCACTCGTTGGATTGATGAATTTTCAAAGTCCGATGAAGTTGTGCATCACTCGTTGAATCGAAAAATTTTCAAAGTCTGAGAAAGTCGCGCATCACTCTTCGGAACGAAAAATTCTCCAAGTTCGAAGGAGTCGCGCATCACTTGTTAGATCAAGAAATCTTCGGAGTCCGACGCGGTCGCGCATTACTTGTTGGATCAAAAACTTTTCAAAGTCCGACGCAGTCGCGCATCACTCGTTGGATCGGAAAATTTCCAAAGTATGAAGCAGTCGCGCGTCACTCGTTGGATTTATAAATTTTCAAAGTCCGATAAAGTCGCGCATCACTCATTGGATCAAAAACTATTCGAAGTCCGACGCAGTCGCGCATCACTCGTTGGATCGGAAGATTTTCAAAGTATGAAGCAGTCGCGCGTCACTCTTTGGATTGATAAATTTTCAAAGTCCGATGAAGTCGTGCATCACTCGTTGAATCGAAAAATTTTCTAAGTCTGAGAAAGTCGCGCATCACTCTTCGGAACGAAAAATTCTCCAAGTTCGAAGGAGTCGCGCATCACTTATTAGATCAAGAAATCTTCGGATCCCGACGCGGTCGCGCATTACTTGTTGGATCAAAAACTTTTCGAAGTCCGACGCAGTCGCGCATCACTCGTTGGATCGGAAAATTTTCAAAGTATGAGAAAGTCGCGCATCACTCGTTGGATCAAAAAATTTTCAAAGTCTGAGAAAGTCGCGCATCACTCGTTGGATCAAAAAATTTTCCAAGTCCGATAAAGTCGCGCATCACTCGTTGGATCGGAAATTTTTCGAAGTCCGGAAGAGTCGCGCATCACTCGTTGGATCGAAAAATTTCCGAAATCCGGAAAGGTCGCGCATCACTTGTTGGATCAAAAAATTTTGAAAGTCCGACGCAGTCGCGCATCACTCGTTGGATCAGGAAATTTTGAAAGTCCGACGCAGTCGCGCATCACTCGTTGGTTCGAAAAATTCCCAAGGTCCGGAGGTCGCGCATCACTCAATGGATCGAACGATTTCTGAAGTCCGAAAGATTTGCACATCACTGGTTGGATCGAAAAAATTTTCAAAGTCCGATAGAGTCGCGCATCGCTCGTTAAATCGGAAAATTTCCAAAGTCCGGCGGAGCCGCGCATCACTCGTTGGATGAAAAATCTTTCGAAGTCTGAAGCAGTCGCGCATCACTCGTTAGATCGGAGAATTTTCAGAGTCTAACGCAGTCGCGCATCACTCGTTGGATCGGAAAATTTTCAAAGTCCGACGCAGTCGCGCATCACTCTTTGGATCGGAAAATTTTCAAAGTCCGGCGGAGCCGCGCATCACTTGTTAGATCAAAAGATTTCCAAAGTCTGATAGAGTCGCGAATTACTCGTTAAATCATGAAATCTTCGGAGTCCGACGCAGTCGCGCATCACTCGTTGGATCGGAAAATTTTCGAAGTATGAAGCAATCGCGCGTCACTCGTTGGATTGATGAATTTTCAGAGTCCGAAGAAGTCGTGCATCACTCGTTGAATCAAAAAATTTTCAAAGTCTGAGAAAGTCGCGCATCACTCGTTGGATCAAAAAATTTCCGAAATCCGGAAAGGTCGCGCATCACTTGTTGGATCAAAAAATTTTGAAAGTCCGACGCAGTCGCGCATCACTCGTTGGATCAGGAAATTTTGAAAGTCCGACGCAGTCGCGCATCACTCGTTGGTTCGAAAAATTCCCAAGGTCCGGAGGTCGCGCATCACTCAATGGATCGAACGATTTCTAAAGTCCGAACGATTGACACATCACTGGTTGGATCGAAAAAATTTTCAAAGTCCGATAGAGTCGCGCATCGCTCGTTAATTTGAAGAATTCTCAAAGTCCGGCGGAGCCGCGCATCACTCGTTGGATGAAAAATCTTTCGAAGTCTGGAGCAGTCGCGCATCACTCGTTACATCGAAGAATTTTGAGAGTCCAACGCAGTCGCGCATCACTCGTTGGATCAAAAAATTTTCAAAGTCCGACGCAGTCGCGCATCACTCCTTGGATCGGAAAATTTCCAAAGTCCGGGAGGGTCGCGCATGACTCGTTGGATCGAAAGATTTTCAAAATCCGATAGAGTCGCGCATCACTCGTTGAATCGAAAAATTTTCAAAGTCCGATAGAGTCGCGCATCGCTCGTTAATTTGAAGAATTTTCAAAGTCCGGCGGAGCCGCGCATCACTCGTTGGATGAAAAATCTTTCGAAGTCTGGAGCAGTCGCGCATCACTCGTTAAATCGAAGAATTTTGAGAGTCCAACGCAGTCGCGCATCACTCGTTGGATCAAAAAATTTTCAAAGTTCGAAGGAGTCGCGCATCACTTATTAAATCAAGAAATCTTCGGATCCCGACGCGGTCGCGCATTACTTGTTGGATCAAAAACTTTGAAAAGTCCGACGCAGTCGCGCATCACTCGTTGGATGAAAAATCTTTCGAAGTCTGGAGCAGTCGCGCATTACTCGTTAGATCGAAGAATTTTGAGAGTCCAACGCAGTCGCGCATCACTCGTTGGATCAAAAAATTTTCAAAGTCCGACGCAGTCGCGCATCACTCCTTGGATCGGAAAATTTTCAAAGTCCGGAAGGGTCGCGCATTACTCGTTGGATCAAAAGATTTTCAAAGTCCGATAGAGTCGCGCATCACTCGTTGAATCGAAGAATTTTTAAAGTCCGACGGAGTCGCGCATCACTCGTTGAATCGGAAAATTTTCAAAGTCCGACGGAGTCGCGCATCACTCGTTAGATCAAAAGATTTTCAAAGTCTGATAAAGTCGCGAATCACTCGTTGAATCAAGGAATCTTCGGAGTCCGACGCGGTCGCGCATCACTCGTTGGATCAAAAACTTTTCAAAGTCCGACGCAGTCGCGCATCACTCGTTGGATCAGAAAATTTTCAAAGTATGAAGCAGTCGCGCGTCACTCGTTGGATTGATGAATTTTCAAAGTCCGATAAAGTCGTGCATCACTCGTTGAATCGAAAAATTTTCAAAGTCTGAGGAAGTCGCGCATCACTCTTCGGAACGAAAAATTCTCCAAGTTCGGAGGAGTCGCGCATCACTTGTTAGATCAAGAAATCTTCGGAGTCCGACGCGGTCGCGCATCACTTGTTCGATCAAAAACTTTTCAAAGTCCGACGCAGTCGCGCATCACTCGTTGGATCGGAAAATTTTCAAAGTATCAGCAGTCGCGCGTCACTCGTTGGATTTATGAAATCTCAAAGTCCGATAAAGTCGCGCATCACTCGTTGGATCAAAAAATTTTCAAAGTCGGACGCAGTCACGCATCACTCGTTGAATCACAAAATTTTCGAAGTCCGAAAAAGTCGCGCATCACTCGTTGGATCGGAAAATTTCCAAAGTCCGGAAGAGTCGCGCATCACTCGTTGAATGTGAAAATTTTCAAAGTCCGAAAGAGACGCGCATCACTCGTTGGATCAAAAAATTTTCGGAGTCCGGAAGGGTCGCGCATCACTCGTTGGATCTAAAAATTTTGAACCTCCGGAAGAGTCGCACATTACTCGTTGAATCAAGAAATCTCCGAAGTCCGACGCGGTCGCGCCTCACTCGTTGGATCAAAGAATTTTCGAAGTCCGAAAGAGTCGCGCATCGCTCGTCAAATCAAAGAATCTTCAAAGTCCGGGAGGGTCGCGCATTACTCGTTGAATCGGAAAATTTTCAAAGTCCGACGGAGTCGCGCATCACTCGTTTGATCGGAAAACTTTCAAAGTATGAAGCAGTCGCGTGTCACTCGTTGGATTGATGAATTTTCAAAGTCCGATAAAGTCGTGCATCACTCGTTGAATCGAAAAATTTCCGAAGTCTGAGAAAGTCGCGCATCACTCTTCGGAACGAAAAATTCTCCAAGTTCGGAGGAGTCGCGCATCACTTGTGAGATCAAGAAATCTTCGGAGTCCGACGCGGTCGCGCATCACTTGTTGGATCAAAAACTTTTCAAAGTCCGACGCAGTCGCGCATCACTCGTTGGATCGGAAAATTTCCAAAGTATCAGCAGTCGCGCGTCACTCGTTGGATTTATGAATTTTCAAAGTCCGATAAAGTCGCGCATCACTCGTTGGATCAAAAAATTTTCAAAGTCGGACGCAGTCACGCATCACTCGTTGAATCACAAAATTTTCGAAGTCCGAAAAAGTCGCGCATCACTCGTTGGATCGGAAAATTTCCAAAGTCCGAAAGAGTCGCGCATCACTCGTTGAATGTGAAAATTTTCAAAGTCCGAAAGAGACGCGCATCACTCGTTGGATCAAAAAATTTTCGGAGTCCGGAAGGGTCGCGCATCACTCGTTGGATCTAAAAATTTTGAACCTCCGGAAGAGTCGCACATTACTCGTTGAATCAAGAAATTTCCGAAGTCCGACGCGGTCGCGCCTCACTCGTTGGATCAAAGAATTTTCGAAGTCCGAAAGAGTCGCGCATCGCTCGTCAAATCAAAGAATCTTCAAAGTCCGGGAGGGTCGCGCATTACTCGTTGAATCGGAAAAATTTTCAAAGTCCGACGAAGTCGCGCATCACTCGTTCGATCGGAAAACTTTCAAAGTCCGGCGGAGCCGCGCATCACTCGTTAGATCAAAAGATTTTCAAAGTCTGATGGAGTCGCGGATTACTCGTTAAATCATGAAATCTTCGGAGTCCGACGCAGTCGCGCATCACTCGTTGGATCGGAAAATTTTCAAAGTATGAAGCAGTCGCGCGTCACTCGTTGGATTGATAAATTTTCAAAGTCCGATGAAGTCGTGCATCACTCGTTGAATCAAAAAATTTTCGAAGTCTGAGAAAGTCGCGCATCACTCGTTGGATCAAAAAATTTCCAAAGTCCGATAAAGTCGCGCATCACTCGTTGGATCGGAAATTTTTCGAAGTCCGAAAGAGTCGCGCATCACTCGTTGGATCGAAAAATTTCCGAATTCCGGAAAGGTCGCGCATCACTCGTTGAATCAAAAAATTTTGAGAGTCCGACGCAGTCGCGCATCACTCGTTGGATCAGGAAATTTTGGAAGTCCGACGCAGTCGCGCATCACTCGTTGGTTCGAAAAATTCCCAAGGTCCGGAGGTCGCGCATCACTCAATGGATCGAACGATTTCTAAAGTCCGAAAGATTTGCACATCACTGGTTGGATCGAAAAAATTTTCAAAGTCCGATAGAGTCGCGCATCGCTCGTTAAATCGAAGAATTTTCAAAGTCCGGCGGAGCCGCGCATCACTCGTTGGATGAAAAATCTTCCGAAGTCTGAAGCAGTCGCGCATCACTCGTTGGATCAAAAAATTTTCAAAGTCCGACGCAGTCGCGCATCACTCCTTGGATCGAAAAATTTCCAAAGTCCGGGAGGGTCGCGCATTACTCGTTGGATCAAAAGATTTTTAAAGTCCGATAGAGTCGCGCATCACTCGTTGAATCGAAAAATTTTCAAAGTCCGACGGAGTCGCGCATCACTCGTTGGATCAAAAAATTTTCAAAGTCCGACGCAGTCGCGCATCACTCCTTGGATCGGAAAATTTCCAAAGTCCGGAAGGGTTGCGCATTACTCGTTGGATCAAAAGATTTTCAAAGTCCGATAGAGTCGCGCATCACTCGTTGAATCGAAAAATTTTCAAATTCCGACGGAGTCGCGCATCACTCCTTGGATCGGAAAATTTCCAAAGTCCGGGAGGGTTGCGCATTACTCGTTGGATCAAAAGATTTTCAAAGTCCGATAGAGTCGCGCATCACTCTTCGAAACAAAAAATTCTCCACGTCCGAAGCAGTCGCGCATCACTCGTTGGATCGAAAACTTTTTAAAGTCCGACGCAGTCGCGCATCACTCGTTGGATCAGGAAATTTTCAAAGTATGAAGCAGTCGCGCGTCACTCGTTGGATTGATGAATTTTCAAAGTCCGATGAAGTCGTGCATCACTCGTTGAATCGAAAAATTTCCAAAGTCTGAGAAAGTCGCGCATCACTCTTCGAAACAAAAAATTCTCCACGTCCGAAGCAGTCGCGCATCACTCGTTACATTGAGAGATTTTAAAAGTCCGATAGAATCGCGCATCAATCGTTGAATCGAGAGATCTTCGGAATCCAAAAGAGTCGCGCATCACTCGTTGGATTGGAAAATCTTCGAAGTCCGACGCAGTCGCGCATCACTTGTTGGATCGGAAAATTCTCAAAGTCCGAAGCAGTCGCGCATCACTCGTTGAATGTGAAAATTTTCAAAGTCCGGAAGAGACGCGCATTACTCGTTGGATCTCAAAATTTTGAACCTCCGGAAGAGTCGCACATTACTCGTTGAATCAAGAAATTTCCGAAGTCCGACGCGGTCGCGCCTCACTCGTTGGATCAAAGAATTTTCGAAGTCCGAAAGAGTCGCGCATCACTCGTTGAATCGAAAAATTTTCAAAGTCCGACGCAGTCGCGCATCACTCCTTGGATCGGAAAATTTCCAAAGTCCGGGAGGGTTGCGCATTACTCGTTGGATCAAAAGATTTTCAAAGTCCGATAGAGTCGCGCATCACTCGTTGAATCGAAAAATTTTCAAAGTCCGACGGAGTCGCGCATCACTCGTTGAAACGAAAAATTTTCAAAGTCCGACGGAGTCGCGCATCACTCGTTAGATCAAAAGATTTTCAAAGTCTGATAAAGTCGCGAATCACTTGTTGAATCAAGGAATCTTCGGAGTCCGACGCGGTCGCGCATAACTCGTTGGATCAAAAACTTTTCAAAGTCCGACGCAGTCGCGCATCACTCGTTGGATCAGGAAATTTTCAAAGTATGAAGCAGTCGCGCGTCACTCGTTGGATTGATGAATTTTCAAAGTCCGATAAAGTCGTGCATCACTCGTTGAATCGAAAAATTTCCAAAGTCTGAGAAAGTCGCGCATCACTCTTCGAAACAAAAAATTCTCCAAGTCCGAAGCAGTCGCGCATCACTCGTTACATTGAGAGATTTTCAAAGTCCGATAGAATCGCGCATCAATCGTTGAATCGAGAGATCTTCGAAGTCCGAAAGAGTCGCGCATCACTCGTTGGATTGGAAAATCTTCGAAGTCCGACGCAGTCGCGCATTACTTGTTGGATCGGAAAATTCTCAAAGTCCGAAGCAGTCGCGCATCACTCGTTGAATGTGAAAATTTTCAAAGTCCGAAAGAGACGCGCATCCTTCGTTGGATCTAAAAATTTTGAACCTCCGGAAGAGTCGCACATTACTCGTTGAATCAAGAAATTTCCGAAGTCCGACGCGGTCGCGCCTCACTTGTTGGATCAAAGAATTTTCGAAGTCCGAAAGAGTCGCGCATCACTCGTTGAATCGAAAAATTTTCAAAGTCCGACGGAGTCGCGCATCACTCGTTGGATCAAAAAATTTTCAAAGTCCGACGCAGTCGCGCATCACTCCTTGGATCGGAAAATTTCCAAAGTCCGGGAGGGTCGCGCATTACTCGTTGGATCAAAAAATTTTCAAAGTCCGATAGAGTCGCGCATCACTCGTTGAATCGAAGAATTTTCAAAGTCCGACGGAGTCGCGAATCACTTGTTGAATCAAGGAATCTTTGAAGTCCGACGCGGTCGCGCATCACTCGTTGGATCATAAACTTTTCAAAGTCCGACGCAGTCGCGCATCACTCGTTGGATCAGGAAATTTTCAAAGTATGAAGCAGTCGCGCGTCACTCGTTGGATTGATGAATTTTCAAAGTCCGATAAAGTCGTGCATCACTCGTTGAATCGGAAAATTTTTAAAGTCTGAAAAAATCGCGCATCACTCTTCGGAACAAAAAATTCTCCAAGTCTGAAGCAGTCGCGCATCACTCGTTACATTGAGAGATTTTCAAAGTCCGATAGAATCGCGCATCAATCGTGGGATTGAGAGATCTTCGAAGTCCGAAAGAGTCGCGCATCACTCGTTGGATTGGAAAATCTTTGAAGTCCGAAGCAGTAGCGCATCACTCGTTAGATCAAAAGATTTTCAAAGTCTGATAAAGTCGCGAATCACTCGTTAAATCAAGAAATCTTCGGAGTCCGACGCGGTCGCGCATCACTCGTTGGATCGGAAAATTTCCAAAGTATGAAGCAGTCGCGCGTCACTCGTTGGATTGATGAATTTTCAAAGTCCGATAAAGTTGTGCATCACTCTTTGAATCGAAAAATTTTCAAAGTCTGAGAAAGTCGCGCATCACTCTTCGGAACGAAAAATTCTCCAAGTTCGAAGGAGTCGCGCATCACTTGTTAGATCAAGAAATCTTCGGAGTCCGACGCGGTCGCGCATTACTTGTTGGATCAAAAACTTTTCAAAGTCCGACGCAGTCGCGCATCACTCGTTGGATCAGAAAATTTCCGAAGTATGAAGCAATCGCGCGTCACTCGTTGGATTTATAAATTTTCAAAGTCCGATAAAGTCGCGCATCACTCATTGGATCAAAAACTATTCGAAGTCCGACGCAGTCGCGCATCACTCGTTGGATCGGAAGATTTTCAAAGTATGAAGCAGTCGCGCGTCACTCGTTGGATTGATAAATTTTCAAAGTCCGATGAAGTCGTGCATTACTCGTTGAATCGAAAAATTTTCTAAGTCTGAGAAAGTCGCGCATCACTCTTCGGAACGAAAAATTCTCCAAGTTCGAAGGAGTCGCGCATCACCTATTAGATCAAGAAATCTTCGGATCCCGACGCGGTCGCGCATTACTTGTTGGATCAAAAACTTTTCAAAGTCCGACGCAGTCGCGCATCACTCGTTGGATCGGAAAATTTTCAAAGTATGAAGCAGTCGCGCGTCACTCGTTGGATTGATAAATTTTCAAAGTCCGATAAAGTCGCGCATCACTCGTCGGATCGAAAAACTTTCAAAGTTCGACGCAGTCACGCATCACTCGTTGGATCGAAAAATTTCTTAAGTCCGGAGCAGTCGCGCATCACTTGTTGGATCGAAAAATTTTCAAAGTCCGATAAAGTCGCGCATCACTCGTTGGATCGGAAATTCTTCGAAGTCCGAAAGAGTCGCGCATCACTCGTTGGATCAAAAAATTTCCGAAGTCCGGAAAGGTCGCGCATCACTCGTTGGATCAAAAAATTCTGAAATTACGACGCAGTCGCGCATAACTCGTTAGATCAGAAAATTTTTAAAGTCCGACGCAGTCGCGCATCACTCGTTGGTTCGAAAAATTTCCAAGGTCCGGAGGTCGCGCATCTCTCGATGGATCGAACGATTTCTAAAGTCCGAAAGATTTGCACATCACTGGTTGGATCGAAAAAATTTTCTAAGTCCGAAAGAGTCGCGCATCGCTCGTTAGATCGAAGAATTTTCAAAGTCCGGGAGGGTCGCGCATTACTCGTTGGATCAAAAGATTTTCAAAGTCCGATAGAGTCGCGCATCACTCGTTGAATCGGAAAATTTTCAAAGTCCGACGGAGTCGCGCATCACTCGTTGGATCAAAAAATTTTGAAAGTCCGACGCAGTCGCGCATCACTCGTTGGATCAGGAAATTTTGGAAGTCCGACGCAGTCGCGCATCACTCGTTGGTTCGAAAAATTCCCAAGGTCCGGAGGTCGCGCATCACTCAATGGATCGAACGATTTCTAAAGTCCGAAAGATTTGCACATTACTGGTTGGATCGAAAAAATTTTCAAAGTCCGATAGAGTCGCGCATCGCTCGTTGAATCGAAAAATTTTCAAAGTCCGGCGGAGCCGCGCATCTCTCGATTGATCGAACGATTTCTAAAGTCCGAAAGATTTGCACATCACTGGTTGGATCGAAAAAATTTTCGAAGTCCGACGCAGTCGCGCATCACTCCTTGGATCGATAAATTTTCAAAGTCCGGGGGGGTCGCGCATTACTCGTTGGATCAAAAGATTTTCGAAGTCCGATAGACTCGCGCATCACTCGTTGAATCGAAAAATTTTCAAAGTCCGACGGAGTCGCGCATCACTCGTTGAATCGAAAAATTTTCAAAGTCCGACGGAGTCGCGCATCACTCGTTAGATCAAAAGATTTTCAAAGTCTGATAAAGTCGCGAATCACTTGTTGAATCAAGGAATCTTCGGAGTCCGACGCGGTCGCGCATCACTCGTTGAATCGGAAAATTTTCAAAGTCTGAGAAGGTCGCGCATCACTCTTCGGAACAAAAACTTCTCCAAGTCCGAAGCAGTCGCGCATCACTCGTTACATTGAGAGATTTTCAAAGTCCGATAGAATCGCGGATCAATCGTGGGATTGGAAAATCTTTGAAGTCCGACGCAGTCGCGCATCACTTGTCGAATCAAAAAATTTTAAAAGCCCGACGCAGTCACGCATCACTCGTTAGTTCATGAATTTTCGGAAGTCCGGAGGTCGTGCATCACCTAATGAATCGAGAAATTCCTGGAGTCGGAAAGAGTCGCGCATCACTCGTTAAATCAAAAAATTTTCAAAGTCTGACGCAGTCGCGCATCACTTGTTGGATTGAAAAATTTTCAAAGTCCGATAGAGTCGCGCATCACTCGTTGGATCGAAAAATTTTCAAAGTCCGAAAGAGTCGCGCATGACTCTTCGGATCGAAGAATTTTTCAAGTCCGACAGAGTCGCGCATTACTCGTTGGATTGAAGGTTTTTCAAAGTCCGACGGAGCCGCGCATCACTCGTTGAATCGAAAATCTTTTAAAGTCCGACGCAGTCGCGCATCACTCGTTGGATCCGAAAATTTTCAAAGTCCGACGCAGTCGCGCATAACTCGTTGGATCGAAAAATTTTGAAAGTCTGGAAGTCGTAAATCACTCAATGAATCCAAAAATTCCTGGAGTCCGGAAGGGTCGCGCATCACTCGTTGGATCGGAAAATTTTCAAAGTCCAAAAGAGTCGCGCATCATTGTTGAATCAAAAAATTTCCGGAATCCAGAAGGGTCGCGCATCACTCGTTGGATCGAAAATTTTTTTGAGTCTGTGTAAGTCGCGCATCACTCGTTGAATCGATAAATCTTCGAAGTCCGAAAGAGTCGCGCATTACTTGTTGGATCGAAAAATTTCCAATGTCCGGAAGAGTCGCGCATCACTCGTTGAATCGAAAAATTTTTAAAGCCCGGAGAAGCCGCGCATCACTCCTTGCATCGAAAAATTCTCAAAGTCCGGAAGAGTCGCGCATCACTCGTTGGTTCGAGAATTTTTCAAGGTCCGGAGGTCGCGCTCCACTCAATGGATCGGAAAATTTCTGAATTCCGAAAGGGTCGCGCATCACACGTTGGATCAAAAGATTCCCGAAGGCCAAAAGATTCGCGCATTACTTGTTGGATCGCGAAATTTCCAAAGTCTTAGTGAGTAGCGCATCACTCGTTGGATCGAAGAATTTTCAAAGTCCGTAAAAGTCGCGCATCACTTTTTGGAACAAAAAATTTTCCAAGTCCGACGGAGTCGCGCATCACTCGTTGGATTGGAAAATTTTCAAAGTATGAAGCAGTCGCGCATTACTCGTTGGAATGAAGAATTTTCAAAGTCCGTTGGAGCCGCGCATCACTCGTTGAATCGAAAATCTTTTAGAGTCCGAAGCAGTCGCGCATCACTCGTTAGATCGGAGAATTTTTAGAGTTCAACGCAGTCGCTTCACTCGTTGGATCAAAAAATTTCCGGAATCCGACGCGGTCGCGCATCACTCGTTGGATCGAAAAATTTCCATAGTATGAAGCAGTCGCGCGTCACTCGTTGGATTTATAAATTTTCAAAGTCCGATAAAGTCGCGCATCACTCATTGGATCAAAAACTATTCGAAGTCCGACGCAGTCGCGCATCACTCGTTGGATCGGAAGATTTTCAAAGTATGAAGCAGTCGCGCGTCACTCTTTGGATTGATAAATTTTCAAAGTCCGATGAAGTCGTGCATCACTCGTTGATTCGAAAAATTTTCTAAGTCTGAGAAAGTCGCGCATCACTCTTCGGAACGAAAAATTCTCCAAGTTCGAAGGAGTCGCGCATCACTTATTAGATCAAGAAATCTTCGGATCCCGACGCGGTCGCGCATTGATTGTTGGATCAAAAACTTTTCAAAGTCCGACGCAGTCGCGCATCACTCGTTGGATCGGAAAATTTTCAAAGTATGAGAAAGTCGCGCATCACTCGTTGGATCAAAAAATTTTCAAAGTCCGATAAAGTCGCGCATCACTCGTTGGATCGGAAATTTTTCGAAGTCCGAAAGAGTCGCGCATCACTCGTTGGATCAAAGAATTTTCGAAGTCCGAAAGAGTCGCGCATCGCTCGTCAAATCAAAGAATCTTCAAAGTCCGGGAGGGTCGCGCATTACTCGTTGAATCGGAAAATTTTCAAAGTCCGACGGAGTCGCGCATCACTCGTTTGATCGGAAAACTTTCAAAGTATGAAGCAGTCGCGTGTCACTCGTTGGATTGATGAATTTTCAAAGTCCGATAAAGTCGTGCATCACTCGTTGAATCGAAAAATTTCCGAAGTCTGAGAAAGTCGCGCATCACTCTTCGGAACGAAAAATTCTCCAAGTTCGGAGGAGTCGCGCATCACTTGTGAGATCAAGAAATCTTCGGAGTCCGACGCGGTCGCGCATCACTTGTTGGATCAAAAACTTTTCAAAGTCCGACGCAGTCGCGCATCACTCGTTGGATCGGAAAATTTCCAAAGTATCAGCAGTCGCGCGTCACTCGTTGGATTTATGAATTTTCAAAGTCCGATAAAGTCGCGCATCACTCGTTGGATCAAAAAATTTTCAAAGTCGGACGCAGTCACGCATCACTCGTTGAATCACAAAATTTTCGAAGTCCGAAAAAGTCGCGCATCACTCGTTGGATCGGAAAATTTCCAAAGTCCGAAAGAGTCGCGCATCACTCGTTGAATGTGAAAATTTTCAAAGTCCGAAAGAGACGCGCATCACTCGTTGGATCAAAAAATTTTCGGAGTCCGGAAGGGTCGCGCATCACTCGTTGGATCTAAAAATTTTGAACCTCCGGAAGAGTCGCACATTACTCGTTGAATCAAGAAATTTCCGAAGTCCGACGCGGTCGCGCCTCACTCGTTGGATCAAAGAATTTTCGAAGTCCGAAAGAGTCGCGCATCGCTCGTCAAATCAAAGAATCTTCAAAGTCCGGGAGGGTCGCGCATTACTCGTTGAATCGGAAAAATTTTCAAAGTCCGACGGAGTCGCGCATCACTCGTTCGATCGGAAAACTTTCAAAGTCCGGCGGAGCCGCGCATCACTCGTTAGATCAAAAGATTTTCAAAGTCTGATGGAGTCGCGGATTACTCGTTAAATCATGAAATCTTCGGAGTCCGACGCAGTCGCGCATCACTCGTTGGATCGGAAAATTTTCAAAGTATGAAGCAGTCGCGCGTCACTCGTTGGATTGATAAATTTTCAAAGTCCGATGAAGTCGTGCATCACTCGTTGAATCAAAAAATTTTCGAAGTCTGAGAAAGTCGCGCATCACTCGTTGGATCAAAAAATTTCCAAAGTCCGATAAAGTCGCGCATCACTCGTTGGATCGGAAATTTTTCGAAGTCCGAAAGAGTCGCGCATCACTCGTTGGATCGAAAAATTTCCGAATTCCGGAAAGGTCGCGCATCACTCGTTGAATCAAAAAATTTTGAGAGTCCGACGCAGTCGCGCATCACTCGTTGGATCAGGAAATTTTGGAAGTCCGACGCAGTCGCGCATCACTCGTTGGTTCGAAAAATTCCCAAGGTCCGGAGGTCGCGCATCACTCAATGGATCGAACGATTTCTAAAGTCCGAAAGATTTGCACATCACTGGTTGGATCGAAAAAATTTTCAAAGTCCGATAGAGTCGCGCATCGCTCGTTAAATCGAAGAATTTTCAAAGTCCGGCGGAGCCGCGCATCACTCGTTGGATGAAAAATCTTCCGAAGTCTGAAGCAGTCGCGCATCACTCGTTGGATCAAAAAATTTTCAAAGTCCGACGCAGTCGCGCATCACTTCTTGGATCGAAAAATTTCCAAAGTCCGGGAGGGTCGCGCATTACTCGTTGGATCAAAAGATTTTTAAAGTCCGATAGAGTCGCGCATCACTCGTTGAATCGAAAAATTTTCAAAGTCCGACGGAGTCGCGCATCACTCGTTGGATCAAAAAATTTTCAAAGTCCGACGCAGTCGCGCATCACTCCTTGGATCGGAAAATTTCCAAAGTCCGGAAGGGTTGCGCATTACTCGTTGGATCAAAAGATTTTCAAAGTCCGATAGAGTCGCGCATCACTCGTTGAATCGAAAAATTTTCAAATTCCGACGGAGTCGCGCATCACTCCTTGGATCGGAAAATTTCCAAAGTCCGGGAGGGTTGCGCATTACTCGTTGGATCAAAAGATTTTCAAAGTCCGATAGAGTCGCGCATCACTCTTCGAAACAAAAAATTCTCCACGTCCGAAGCAGTCGCGCATCACTCGTTGGATCGAAAACTTTTTAAAGTCCGACGCAGTCGCGCATCACTCGTTGGATCAGGAAATTTTCAAAGTATGAAGCAGTCGCGCGTCACTCGTTGGATTGATGAATTTTCAAAGTCCGATGAAGTCGTGCATCACTCGTTGAATCGAAAAATTTCCAAAGTCTGAGAAAGTCGCGCATCACTCTTCGAAACAAAAAATTCTCCACGTCCGAAGCAGTCGCGCATCACTCGTTACATTGAGAGATTTTAAAAGTCCGATAGAATCGCGCATCAATCGTTGAATCGAGAGATCTTCGGAATCCAAAAGAGTCGCGCATCACTCGTTGGATTGGAAAATCTTCGAAGTCCGACGCAGTCGCGCATCACTTGTTGGATCGGAAAATTCTCAAAGTCCGAAGCAGTCGCGCATCACTCGTTGAATGTGAAAATTTTCAAAGTCCGGAAGAGACGCGCATTACTCGTTGGATCTCAAAATTTTGAACCTCCGGAAGAGTCGCACATTACTCGTTGAATCAAGAAATTTCCGAAGTCCGACGCGGTCGCGCCTCACTCGTTGGATCAAAGAATTTTCGAAGTCCGAAAGAGTCGCGCATCACTCGTTGAATCGAAAAATTTTCAAAGTCCGACGCAGTCGCGCATCACTCCTTGGATCGGAAAATTTCCAAAGTCCGGGAGGGTTGCGCATTACTCGTTGGATCAAAAGATTTTCAAAGTCCGATAGAGTCGCGCATCACTCGTTGAATCGAAAAATTTTCAAAGTCCGACGGAGTCGCGCATCACTCGTTGAAACGAAAAATTTTCAAAGTCCGACGGAGTCGCGCATCACTCGTTAGATCAAAAGATTTTCAAAGTCTGATAAAGTCTTGAATCACTTGTTGAATCAAGGAATCTTCGGAGTCCGACGCGGTCGCGCATAACTCGTTGGATCAAAAACTTTTCAAAGTCCGACGCAGTCGCGCATCACTCGTTGGATCAGGAAATTTTCAAAGTATGAAGCAGTCGCGCGTCACTCGTTGGATTGATGAATTTTCAAAGTCCGATAAAGTCGTGCATCACTCGTTGAATCGAAAAATTTCCAAAGTCTGAGAAAGTCGCGCATCACTCTTCGAAACAAAAAATTCTCCAAGTCCGAAGCAGTCGCGCATCACTCGTTACATTGAGAGATTTTCAAAGTCCGATAGAATCGCGCATCAATCGTTGAATCGAGAGATCTTCGAAGTCCGAAAGAGTCGCGCATCACTCGTTGGATTGGAAAATCTTCGAAGTCCGAAGCAGTCGCGCATCACTCGTTGAATGTGAAAATTTTCAAAGTCCGAAAGAGACGCGCATCCTTCGTTGGATCTAAAAATTTTGAACCTCCGGAAGAGTCGCACATTACTCGTTGAATCAAGAAATTTCCGAAGTCCGACGCGGTCGCGCCTCACTTGTTGGATCAAAGAATTTTCGAAGTCCGAAAGAGTCGCGCATCACTCGTTGAATCGAAAAATTTTCAAAGTCCGACGGAGTCGCGCATCACTCGTTGGATCAAAAAATTTTCAAAGTCCGACGCAGTCGCGCATCACTCCTTGGATCGGAAAATTTCCAAAGTCCGGGAGGGTCGCGCATTACTCGTTGGATCAAAAAATTTTCAAAGTCCGATAGAGTCGCGCATCACTCGTTGAATCGAAGAATTTTCAAAGTCCGACGGAGTCGCGAATCACTTGTTGAATCAAGGAATCTTTGAAGTCCGACGCGGTCGCGCATCACTCGTTGGATCATAAACTTTTCAAAGTCCGACGCAGTCGCGCATCACTCGTTGGATCAGGAAATTTTCAAAGTATGAAGCAGTCGCGCGTCACTCGTTGGATTGATGAATTTTCAAAGTCCGATAAAGTCGTGCATCACTCGTTGAATCGGAAAATTTTTAAAGTCTGAAAAAATCGCGCATCACTCTTCGGAACAAAAAATTCTCCAAGTCTGAAGCAGTCGCGCATCACTCGTTACATTGAGAGATTTTCAAAGTCCGATAGAATCGCGCATCAATCGTGGGATTGAGAGATCTTCGAAGTCCGAAAGAGTCGCGCATCACTCGTTGGATTGGAAAATCTTTGAAGTCCGAAGCAGTAGCGCATCACTCGTTAGATCAAAAGATTTTCAAAGTCTGATAAAGTCGCGAATCACTCGTTAAATCAAGAAATCTTCGGAGTCCGACGCGGTCGCGCATCACTCGTTGGATCGGAAAATTTCCAAAGTATGAAGCAGTCGCGCGTCACTCGTTGGATTGATGAATTTTCAAAGTCCGATAAAGTTGTGCATCACTCTTTGAATCGAAAAATTTTCAAAGTCTGAGAAAGTCGCGCATCACTCTTCGGAACGAAAAATTCTCCAAGTTCGAAGGAGTCGCGCATCACTTGTTAGATCAAGAAATCTTCGGAGTCCGACGCGGTCGCGCATTACTTGTTGGATCAAAAACTTTTCAAAGCCCGACGCAGTCGCGCATCACTCGTTGGATCAGAAAATTTCCGAAGTATGAAGCAATCGCGCGTCACTCGTTGGATTTATAAATTTTCAAAGTCCGATAAAGTCGCGCATCACTCATTGGATCAAAAACTATTCGAAGTCCGACGCAGTCGCGCATCACTCGTTGGATCGGAAGATTTTCAAAGTATGAAGCAGTCGCGCGTCACTCGTTGGATTGATAAATTTTCAAAGTCCGATGAAGTCGTGCATTACTCGTTGAATCGAAAAATTTTCTAAGTCTGAGAAAGTCGCGCATCACTCTTCGGAACGAAAAATTCTCCAAGTTCGAAGGAGTCGCGCATCACCTATTAGATCAAGAAATCTTCGGATCCCGACGCGGTCGCGCATTACTTGTTGGATCAAAAACTTTTCAAAGTCCGACGCAGTCGCGCATCACTCGTTGGATCGGAAAATTTTCAAAGTATGAAGCAGTCGCGCGTCACTCGTTGGATTGATAAATTTTCAAAGTCCGATAAAGTCGCGCATCACTCGTCGGATCGAAAAACTTTCAAAGTTCGACGCAGTCACGCATCACTCGTTGGATCGAAAAATTTCTTAAGTCCGGAGCAGTCGCGCATCACTTGTTGGATCGAAAAATTTTCAAAGTCCGATAAAGTCGCGCATCACTCGTTGGATCGGAAATTCTTCGAAGTCCGAAAGAGTCGCGCATCACTCGTTGGATCAAAAAATTTCCGAAGTCCGGAAAGGTCGCGCATCACTCGTTGGATCAAAAAATTCTGAAATTACGACGCAGTCGCGCATAACTCGTTAGATCAGAAAATTTTTAAAGTCCGACGCAGTCGCGCATCACTCGTTGGTTCGAAAAATTTCCAAGGTCCGGAGGTCGCGCATCTCTCGATGGATCGAACGATTTCTAAAGTCCGAAAGATTTGCACATCACTGGTTGGATCGAAAAAATTTTCAAAGTCCGAAAGAGTCGCGCATCGCTCGTTAGATCGAAGAATTTTCAAAGTCCGGGAGGGTCGCGCATTACTCGTTGGATCAAAAGATTTTCAAAGTCCGATAGAGTCGCGCATCACTCGTTGAATCGAAAAATTTTCAAAGTCCGACGGAGTCGCGCATCACTCGTTGGATCAAAAAATTTTGAAAGTCCGACGCAGTCGCGCATCACTCGTTGGATCAGGAAATTTCGGAAGTCCGACGCAGTCGCGCATCACTCGTTGGTTCGAAAAATTCCCAAGGTCCGGAGGTCGCGCATCACTCAATGGATCGAACGATTTCTAAAGTCCGAAAGATTTGCACATTACTGGTTGGATCGAAAAAATTTTCAAAGTCCGATAGAGTCGCGCATCGCTCGTTAAATCGAAAAATTTTCAAAGTCCGGCGGAGCCGCGCATCTCTCGATTGATCGAACGATTTCTAAAGTCCGAAAGATTTGCACATCACTGGTTGGATCGAAAAAATTTTCGAAGTCCGACGCAGTCGCGCATCACTCCTTGGATCGATAAATTTTCAAAGTCCGGGGGGGTCGCGCATTACTCGTTGGATCAAAAGATTTTCGAAGTCCGATAGACTCGCGCATCACTCGTTGAATCGAAAAATTTTCAAAGTCCGACGGAGTCGCGCATCACTCGTTGAATCGAAAAATTTTCAAAGTCCGACGGAGTCGCGCATCACTCGTTAGATCAAAAGATTTTCAAAGTCTGATAAAGTCGCGAATCACTTGTTGAATCAAGGAATCTTCGGAGTCCGACGCGGTCGCGCATCACTCGTTGAATCGGAAAATTTTCAAAGTCTGAGAAGGTCGCGCATCACTCTTCGGAACAAAAACTTCTCCAAGTCCGAAGCAGTCGCGCATCACTCGTTACATTGAGAGATTTTCAAAGTCCGATAGAATCGCGGATCAATCGTGGGATTGGAAAATCTTTGAAGTCCGACGCAGTCGCGCATCACTTGTCGAATCAAAAAATTTTAAAAGCCCGACGCAGTCACGCATCACTCGTTAGTTCATGAATTTTCGGAAGTCCGGAGGTCGTGCATCACCTAATGAATCGAGAAATTCCTGGAGTCCGAAAGAGTCGCGCATCACTCGTTAAATCAAAAAATTTTCAAAGTCTGACGCAGTCGCGCATCACTTGTTGGATTGAAAAATTTTCAAAGTCCGATAGAGTCGCGCATCACTCGTTGGATCGAAAAATTTTCAAAGTCCGAAAGAGTCGCGCATGACTCTTCGGATCGAAGAATTTTTCAAGTCCGACAGAGTCGCGCATTACTCGTTGGATTGAAGGTTTTTCAAAGTCCGACGGAGCCGCGCATCACTCGTTGAATCGAAAATCTTTTAAAGTCCGACGCAGTCGCGCATCACTCGTTGGATCCGAAAATTTTCAAAGTCCGACGCAGTCGCGCATAACTCGTTGGATCGAAAAATTTTGAAAGTCTGGAAGTCGTAAATCACTCAATGAATCCAAAAATTCCTGGAGTCCGGAAGGGTCGCGCATCACTCGTTGGATCGGAAAATTTTCAAAGTCCAAAAGAGTCGCGCATCATTGTTGAATCAAAAAATTTCCGGAATCCAGAAGGGTCGCGCATCACTCGTTGGATCGAAAATTTTTTTGAGTCTGTGTAAGTCGCGCATCACTCGTTGAATCGATAAATCTTCGAAGTCCGAAAGAGTCGCGCATTACTTGTTGGATCGAAAAATTTCCAATGTCCGGAAGAGTCGCGCATCACTCGTTGAATCGAAAAATTTTTAAAGCCCGGAGAAGCCGCGCATCACTCCTTGCATCGAAAAATTCTCAAAGTCCGGAAGAGTCGCGCATCACTCGTTGGTTCGAGAATTTTTCAAGGTCCGGAGGTCGCGCTCCACTCAATGGATCGGAAAATTTCTGAATTCCGAAAGGGTCGCGCATCACACGTTGGATCAAAAGATTCCCGAAGGCCAAAAGATTCGCGCATTACTTGTTGGATCGCGAAATTTCCAAAGTCTTAGTGAGTAGCGCATCACTCGTTGGATCGAAGAATTTTCAAAGTCCGTAAAAGTCGCGCATCACTTTTTGGAACAAAAAATTTTCCAAGTCCGACGGAGTCGCGCATCACTCGTTGGATTGGAAAATTTTCAAAGTATGAAGCAGTCGCGCATTACTCGTTGGAATGAAGAATTTTCAAAGTCCGTTGGAGCCGCGCATCACTCGTTGAATCGAAAATCTTTTAGAGTCCGAAGCAGTCGCGCATCACTCGTTAGATCGGAGAATTTTTAGAGTTCAACGCAGTCGCTTCACTCGTTGGATCAAAAAATTTCCGGAATCCGACGCGGTCGCGCATCACTCGTTGGATCGAAAAATTTCCAAAGTATGAAGCAGTCGCGCGTTACTCGTTGGATTTATAAATTTTCAAAGTCCGATAAAGTCGCGCATCACTCATTGGATCAAAAACTATTCGAAGTCCGACGCAGTCGCGCATCACTCGTTGGATCGGAAGATTTTCAAAGTATGAAGCAGTCGCGCGTCACTCTTTGGATTGATAAATTTTCAAAGTCCGATGAAGTCGTGCATCACTCGTTGGATCGAAAAATTTTCTAAGTCTGAGAAAGTCGCGCATCACTCTTCGGAACGAAAAATTCTCCAAGTTCGAAGGAGTCGCGCATCACTTATTAGATCAAGAAATCTTCGGATCCCGACGCGGTCGCGCATTGATTGTTGGATCAAAAACTTTTCAAAGTCCGACGCAGTCGCGCATCACTCGTTGGATCGGAAAATTTTCAAAGTATGAGAAAGTCGCGCATCACTCGTTGGATCAAAAAATTTTCAAAGTCCGATAAAGTCGCGCATCACTCGTTGGATCGGAAATTTTTCGAAGTCCGAAAGAGTCGCGCATCACTCGTTGGATCGAAAAATTTCCGAAGTCCGGAAAGGTCGCGCATCACTCGTTGGATCAGGAAATTTTGAAAGTCCGACGCAGTCGCGCATCACTCGTTGGTTCGAAAAATTCCCAAGGTCCGGAGGTCGCGCATCACTCAATGGATCGAACGATTTCTGAAGTCCGAAAGATTTGCACATCACTGGTTGGATCGAAAAAATTTTCAAAGTCCGATAGAGTCGCGCATCGCTCGTTAAATCGGAAAATTTCCAAAGTCCGGCGGAGCCGCGCATCACTCGTTGGATGAAAAATCTTTCGAAGTCTGAAGCAGTCGCGCATCACTCGTTAGATCGGAGAATTTTTAGAGTCTAACGCAGTCGCGCATCACTCGTTGGATCGGAAAATTTTCAAAGTCCGACGCAGTCGCGCATCACTCTTTGGATCGGAAAATTTTCAAAGTCCGGCGGAGCCGCGCATCACTCGTTAGATCAAAAGATTTCCAAAGTCTGATAGAGTCGCGAATTACTCGTTAAATCATGAAATCTTCGGAGTCCGACGCAGTCGCGCATCACTCGTTGGATCGGAAAATTTTCGAAGTATGAAGCAGTCGCGCGTCACTCGTTGGATTGATAAATTTTCAGAGTCCGAAGAAGTCGCGCATCACTCGTTAGATCAAAAGATTTTCAAAGTCTGATAAAGTCGCGAATCACTTGTTGAATCAAGGAATCTTCGGAGTCCGACGCGGTCGCGCATCACTCGTTGAATCGGAAAATTTTCAAAGTCTGAGAAGGTCGCGCATCACTCTTCGGAACAAAAACTTCTCCAAGTCCGAAGCAGTCGCGCATCACTCGTTACATTGAGAGATTTTCAAAGTCCGATAGAATCGCGGATCAATCGTGGGATTGGAAAATCTTTGAAGTCCGACGCAGTCGCGCATCACTTGTCGAATCAAAAAATTTTAAAACCCCGACGCAGTCACGCATCACTCGTTAGTTCATGAATTTTCGGAAGTCCGGAGGTCGTGCATCACCTAATGAATCGAGAAATTCCTGGAGTCCGAAAGAGTCGCGCATCACTCGTTAAATCAAAAAATTTTCAAAGTCTGACGCAGTCGCGCATCACTTGTTGGATTGAAAAATTTTCAAAGTCCGATAGAGTCGCGCATCACTCGTTGGATCGAAAAATTTTCAAAGTCCGAAAGAGTCGCGCATGACTCTTCGGATCGAAGAATTTTTCAAGTCCGACAGAGTCGCGCATTACTCGTTGGATTGAAGGTTTTTCAAAGTCCGACGGAGCCGCGCATCACTCGTTGAATCGAAAATCTTTTAAAGTCCGACGCAGTCGCGCATCACTCGTTGGATCCGAAAATTTTCAAAGTCCGACGCAGTCGCGCATAACTCGTTGGATCGAAAAATTTTGAAAGTCTGGAAGTCGTAAATCACTCAATGAATCCAAAAATTCCTGGAGTCCGGAAGGGTCGCGCATCACTCGTTGGATCGGAAAATTTTCAAAGTCCAAAAGAGTCGCGCATCATTGTTGAATCAAAAAATTTCCGGAATCCAGAAGGGTCGCGCATCACTCGTTGGATCGAAAATTTTTTTGAGTCTGTGTAAGTCGCGCATCACTCGTTGAATCGATAAATCTTCGAAGTCCGAAAGAGTCGCGCATTACTTGTTGGATCGAAAAATTTCCAATGTCCGGAAGAGTCGCGCATCACTCGTTGAATCGAAAAATTTTTAAAGCCCGGAGAAGCCGCGCATCACTCCTTGCATCGAAAAATTCTCAAAGTCCGGAAGAGTCGCGCATCACTCGTTGGTTCGAGAATTTTTCAAGGTCCGGAGGTCGCGCTCCACTCAATGGATCGGAAAATTTCTGAATTCCGAAAGGGTCGCGCATCACACGTTGGATCAAAAGATTCCCGAAGGCCAAAAGATTCGCGCATTACTTGTTGGATCGCGAAATTTCCAAAGTCTTAGTGAGTAGCGCATCACTCGTTGGATCGAAGAATTTTCAAAGTCCGTAAAAGTCGCGCATCACTTTTTGGAACAAAAAATTTTCCAAGTCCGACGGAGTCGCGCATCACTCGTTGGATTGGAAAATTTTCAAAGTATGAAGCAGTCGCGCATTACTCGTTGGAATGAAGAATTTTCAAAGTCCGTTGGAGCCGCGCATCACTCGTTGAATCGAAAATCTTTTAGAGTCCGAAGCAGTCGCGCATCACTCGTTAGATCGGAGAATTTTTAGAGTTCAACGCAGTCGCTTCACTCGTTGGATCAAAAAATTTCCGGAATCCGACGCGGTCGCGCATCACTCGTTGGATCGAAAAATTTCCAAAGTATGAAGCAGTCGCGCGTCACTCGTTGGATTTATAAATTTTCAAAGTCCGATAAAGTCGCGCATCACTCATTGGATCAAAAACTATTCGAAGTCCGACGCAGTCGCGCATCACTCGTTGGATCGGAAGATTTTCAAAGTATGAAGCAGTCGCGCGTCACTCTTTGGATTGATAAATTTTCAAAGTCCGATGAAGTCGTGCATCACTCGTTGAATCGAAAAATTTTCTAAGTCTGAGAAAGTCGCGCATCACTCTTCGGAACGAAAAATTCTCCAAGTTCGAAGGAGTCGCGCATCACTTATTAGATCAAGAAATCTTCGGATCCCGACGCGGTCGCGCATTGATTGTTGGATCAAAAACTTTCCGAAGTCCGACGCAGTCGCGCATCACCCGTTGGATCGGAAAATTTTCAAAGTATGAGAAAGTCGCGCATCACTCGTTGGATCAAAAAATTTTCAAAGTCCGATAAAGTCGCGCATCACTCGTTGGATCGGAAATTTTTCGAAGTCCGAAAGAGTCGCGCATCACTCGTTGGATCGAAAAATTTCCGAAGTCCGGAAAGGTCGCGCATCACTCGTTGGATCAGGAAATTTTGAAAGTCCGACGCAGTCGCGCATCACTCGTTGGTTCGAAAAATTCCCAAGGTCCGGAGGTCGCGCATCACTCAATGGATCGAACGATTTCTGAAGTCCGAAAGATTTGCACATCACTGGTTGGATCGAAAAAATTTTCAAAGTCCGATAGAGTCGCGCATCGCTCGTTAAATCGGAAAATTTCCAAAGTCCGGCGGAGCCGCGCATCACTCGTTGGATGAAAAATCTTTCGAAGTCTGAAGCAGTCGCGCATCACTCGTTAGATCGGAGAATTTTTAGAGTCTAACGCAGTCGCGCATCACTCGTTGGATCGGAAAATTTTCAAAGTCCGACGCAGTCGCGCATCACTCTTTGGATCGGAAAATTTTCAAAGTCCGGCGGAGCCGCGCATCACTCGTTAGATCAAAAGATTTCCAAAGTCTGATAGAGTCGCGAATTACTCGTTAAATCATGGAATCTTCGGAGTCCGACGCAGTCGCGCATCACTCGTTGGATCGGAAAATTTTCGAAGTATGAAGCAGTCGCGCGTCACTCGTTGGATTGATAAATTTTCAGAGTCCGAAGAAGTCGTGCATCACTCGTTGAATCAAAAAATTTTCAAAGTCTGAGAAAGTCGCGCATCACTCGTTGGATCAAAAAATTTTCCAAGTCCGATAAAGTCGCGCATCACTCGTTGGATCGGAAATTTTTCGAAGTCCGGAAGAGTCGCGCATCACTCGTTGGATCGAAAAATTTCCGAAATCCGGAAAGGTCGCGCATCACTTGTTGGATCAAAAAATTTTGAAAGTCCGACGCAGTCGCGCATCACTCGTTGGATCAGGAAATTTTGGAAGTCCGACGCAGTCGCGCATCACTCGTTGGTTCGAAAAATTCCCAAGGTCTGGAGGTCGCGCATCACTCAATGGATCGAACGATTTCTAAAGTCCGAACGATTGACACATCACTGGTTGGATCGAAAAAATTTTCAAAGTCCGATAGAGTCGCGCATCGCTCGTTAATTTGAAGAATTCTCAAAGTCCGGCGGAGCCGCGCATCACTCGTTGGATGAAAAATCTTTCGAAGTCTGGAGCAGTCGCGCATCACTCGTTAGATCGAAGAATTTTGAGAGTCCAACGCAGTCGCGCATCACTCGTTGGATCAAAAAATTTTCAAAGTCCGACGCAGTCGCGCATCACTCCTCGGATCGGAAAATTTCCAAAGTCCGGGAGGGTCGCGCATGACTCGTTGGATCGAAAGATTTTCAAAGTCCGATAGAGTCGCGCATCACTCGTTGAATCGAAAAATTTCCAAAGTCCGATAGAGTCGCGCATCGCTCGTTAATTTGAAGAATTTTCAAAGTCCGGCGGAGCCGCGCATCACTCGTTGGATGAAAAATCTTTCGAAGTCTGGAGCAGTCGCGCATCACTCGTTAAATCGAAGAATTTTGAGAGTCCAACGCAGTCGCGCATCACTCGTTGGATCAAAAAATTTTCAAAGTTCGAAGGAGTCGCGCATCACTTATTAAATCAAGAAATCTTCGGATCCCGACGCGGTCGCGCATTACTTGTTGGATCAAAAACTTTGAAAAGTCCGACGCAGTCGCGCATCACTCGTTGGATCGGAAAATTTTCAAAGTATGAAGCAGTCGCGCGTCACTCGTTGGATTGATAAATTTTCAAAGTCCGATAAAGTCGCGCATCACTCGTTGGATCAAAAAATTTTCAAAGTCCGACGCAGTCGCGCATCACTCCTTGGATCGGAAAATTTTCAAAGTCCGGAAGGGTCGCGCATTACTCGTTGGATCAAAAGATTTTCAAAGTCCGATAGAGTCGCGCATCACTCGTTGAATCGAAGAATTTTTAAAGTCCGACGGAGTCGCGCATCACTCGTTGAATCGGAAAATTTTCAAAGTCCGACGGAGTCGCGCATCACTCGTTAGATCAAAAGATTTTCAAAGTCTGATAAAGTCGCGAATCACTCGTTGAATCAAGGAATCTTCGGAGTCCGACGCGGTCGCGCATCACTCGTTGGATCAAAAACTTTTCAAAGTCCGACGCAGTCGCGCATCACTCGTTGGATCAGAAAATTTTCAAAGTATGAAGCAGTCGCGCGTCACTCGTTGGATTGATGAATTTTCAAAGTCCGATAAAGTCGTGCATCACTCGTTGAATCGAAAAATTTTCAAAGTCTGAGGAAGTCGCGCATCACTCTTCGGAACGAAAAATTCTCCAAGTTCGGAGGAGTCGCGCATCACTTGTTAGATCAAGAAATCTTCGGAGTCCGACGCGGTCGCGCATTACTTGTTCGATCAAAAACTTTTCAAAGTCCGACGCAGTCGCGCATCACTCGTTGGATCGGAAAATTTTCAAAGTATCAGCAGTCGCGCGTCACTCGTTGGATTTATGAAATCTCAAAGTCCGATAAAGTCGCGCATCACTCGTTGGATCAAAGAATTTTCGAAGTCCGAAAGAGTCGCGCATCGCTCGTCAAATCAAAGAATCTTCAAAGTCCGGGAGGGTCGCGCATTACTCGTTGAATCGGAAAATTTTCAAAGTCCGACGGAGTCGCGCATCACTCGTTTGATCGGAAAACTTTCAAAGTATGAAGCAGTCGCGTGTCACTCGTTGGATTGATGAATTTTCCAAGTCCGATAAAGTCGTGCATCACTCGTTGAATCGAAAAATTTCCGAAGTCTGAGAAAGTCGCGCATCACTCTTCGGAACGAAAAATTCTCCAAGTTCGGAGGAGTCGCGCATCACTTGTGAGATCAAGAAATCTTCGGAGTCCGACGCGGTCGCGCATCACTTGTTGGATCAAAAACTTTTCAAAGTCCGACGCAGTCGCGCATCACTCGTTGGATCGGAAAATTTCCAAAGTATCAGCAGTCGCGCGTCACTCGTTGGATTTATGAATTTTCAAAGTCCGATAAAGTCGCGCATCACTCGTTGGATCAAAAAATTTTCGAAGTCTGATGGAGTCGCGGATTACTCGTTAAATCATGAAATCTTCGGAGTCCGACGCAGTCGCGCATCACTCGTTGGATCGGAAAATTTTCAAAGTCCGACGGAGTCGCGCATCACTCGTTCGATCGGAAAACTTTCAAAGTCCGGCGGAGCCGCGCATCACTCGTTAGATCAAAAGATTTTCAAAGTCTGATGGAGTCGCGGATTACTCGTTAAATCATGAAATCTTCGGAGTCCGACGCAGTCGCGCATCACTCGTTGGATCGGAAAATTTTCAAAGTATGAAGCAGTCGCGCGTCACTCGTTGGATTGATAAATTTTCAAAGTCCGATGAAGTCGTGCATCACTCGTTGAATCAAAAAATTTTCGAAGTCTGAGAAAGTCGCGCATCACTCGTTGGATCAAAAAATTTCCAAAGTCCGATAAAGTCGCGCATCACTCGTTGGATCGGAAATTTTCCGAAGTCCGAAAGAGTCGCGCATCACTCGTTGGATCGAAAAATTTCCGAATTCCGGAAAGGTCGCGCATCACTCGTTGAATCAAAAAATTTTGAGAGTCCGACGCAGTCGCGCATCACTCGTTGGATCAGGAAATTTTGGAAGTCCGACGCAGTCGCGCATCACTCGTTGGTTCGAAAAATTCCCAAGGTCCGGAGGTCGCGCATCACTCAATGGATCGAACGATTTCTAAAGTCCGAAAGATTTGCACATCACTGGTTGGATCGAAAAAATTTTCAAAGTCCGATAGAGTCACGCATCGCTCGTTAAATCGAAGAATTTTCAAAGTCCGGCGGAGCCGCGCATCACTCGTTGGATGAAAAATCTTCTGAAGTCTGAAGCAGTCGCGCATCACTCGTTGGATCAAAAAATTTTCAAAGTCCGACGCAGTCGCGCATCACTCCTTGGATCGAAAAATTTCCAAAGTCCGGGAGGGTCGCGCATTACTCGTTGGATCAAAAGATTTTTAAAGTCCGATAGAGTCGCGCATCACTCGTTGAATCGAAAAATTTTCAAAGTCCGACGGAGTCGCGCATCACTCGTTGGATCAAAAAATTTTCAAAGTCCGACGCAGTCGCGCATCACTCGTTGGATCGGAAAATTTTCAAAGTATCAGCAGTCGCGCGTCACTCGTTGGATTTATGAAATCTCAAAGTCCGATAAAGTCGCGCATCACTCGTTGGATCAAAAAATTTTCAAAGTCGGACGCAGTCACGCATCACTCGTTGAATCACAAAATTTTCGAAGTCCGAAAAAGTCGCGCATCACTCGTTGGATCGGAAAATTTCCAAAGTCCGAAAGAGTCGCGCATCACTTGTTGAATGTGAAAATTTTCAAAGTCCGAAAGAGACGCGCATCACTCGTTGGATCAAAAAATTTTCGGAGTCCGGAAGGGTCGCGCATCACTCGTTGGATCTAAAAATTTTGAACCTCCGGAAGAGTCGCACATTACTCGTTGAATCAAGAAATTTCCGAAGTCCGACGCGGTCGCGCCTCACTCGTTGGATCAAAGAATTTTCGAAGTCCGAAAGAGTCGCGCATCGCTCGTCAAATCAAAGAATCTTCAAAGTCCGGGAGGGTCGCGCATTACTCGTTGAATCGGAAAATTTTCAAAGTCCGACGGAGTCGCGCATCACTCGTTTGATCGGAAAACTTTCAAAGTATGAAGCAGTCGCGTGTCACTCGTTGGATTGATGAATTTTCAAAGTCCGATAAAGTCGTGCATCACTCGTTGAATCGAAAAATTTCCGAAGTCTGAGAAAGTCGCGCATCACTCTTCGGAACGAAAAATTCTCCAAGTTCGGAGGAGTCGCGCATCACTTGTGAGATCAAGAAATCTTCGGAGTCCGACGCGGTCGCGCATCACTTGTTGGATCAAAAACTTTTCAAAGTCCGACGCAGTCGCGCATCACTCGTTGGATCGGAAAATTTCCAAAGTATCAGCAGTCGCGCGTCACTCGTTGGATTTATGAATTTTCAAAGTCCGATAAAGTCGCGCATCACTCGTTGGATCAAAAAATTTTCGAAGTCTGATGGAGTCGCGGATTACTCGTTAAATCATGAAATCTTCGGAGTCCGACGCAGTCGCGCATCACTCGTTGGATCGGAAAATTTTCAAAGTCCGACGGAGTCGCGCATCACTCGTTCGATCGGAAAACTTTCAAAGTCCGGCGGAGCCGCGCATCACTCGTTAGATCAAAAGATTTTCAAAGTCTGATGGAGTCGCGGATTACTCGTTAAATCATGAAATCTTCGGAGTCCGACGCAGTCGCGCATCACTCGTTGGATCGGAAAATTTTCAAAGTATGAAGCAGTCGCGCGTCACTCGTTGGATTGATAAATTTTCAAAGTCCGATGAAGTCGTGCATCACTCGTTGAATCAAAAAATTTTCGAAGTCTGAGAAAGTCGCGCATCACTCGTTGGATCAAAAAATTTCCAAAGTCCGATAAAGTCGCGCATCACTCGTTGGATCGGAAATTTTCCGAAGTCCGAAAGAGTCGCGCATCACTCGTTGGATCGAAAAATTTCCGAATTCCGGAAAGGTCGCGCATCACTCGTTGAATCAAAAAATTTTGAGAGTCCGACGCAGTCGCGCATCACTCGTTGGATCAAGAAATTTTGGAAGTCCGACGCAGTCGCGCATCACTCGTTGGTTCGAAAAATTCCCAAGGTCCGGAGGTCGCGCATCACTCAATGGATCGAACGATTTCTAAAGTCCGAAAGATTTGCACATCACTGGTTGGATCGAAAAAATTTTCAAAGTCCGATAGAGTCGCGCATCGCTCGTTAAATCGAAGAATTTTCAAAGTCCGGCGGAGCCGCGCATCACTCGTTGGATGAAAAATCTTCTGAAGTCTGAAGCAGTCGCGCATCACTCGTTGGATCAAAAAATTTTCAAAGTCCGACGCAGTCGCGCATCACTCCTTGGATCGAAAAATTTCCAAAGTCCGGGAGGGTCGCGCATTACTCGTTGGATCAAAAGATTTTTAAAGTCCGATAGAGTCGCGCATCACTCGTTGAATCGAAAAATTTTCAAAGTCCGACGGAGTCGCGCATCACTCGTTGGATCAAAAAATTTTCAAAGTCCGACGCAGTCGCGCATCACTCCTTGGATCGGAAAATTTCCAAAGTCCGGAAGGGTTGCGCATTACTCGTTGGATCAAAAGATTTTCAAAGTCCGATAGAGTCGCGCATCACTCGTTGAATCGAAAAATTTTCAAATTCCGACGGAGTCGCGCATCACTCCTTGGATCGGAAAATTTCCAAAGTCCGGGAGGGTTGCGCATTACTCGTTGGATCAAAAGATTTTCAAAGTCCGATAGAGTCGCGCATCACTCTTCGAAACAAAAAATTCTCCACGTCCGAAGCAGTCGCGCATCACTCGTTGGATCGAAAACTTTTTAAAGTCCGACGCAGTCGCGCATCACTCGTTGGATCAGGAAATTTTCAAAGTATGAAGCAGTCGCGCGTCACTCGTTGGATTGATGAATTTTCAAAGTCCGATAAAGTCGTGCATCACTCGTTGAATCGAAAAATTTCCAAAGTCTGAGAAAGTCGCGCATCACTCTTCGAAACAAAAAATTCTCCACGTCCGAAGCAGTCGCGCATCACTCGTTACATTGAGAGATTTTAAAAGTCCGATAGAATCGCGCATCAATCGTTGAATCGAGAGATCTTCGGAATCCAAAAGAGTCGCGCATCACTCGTTGGATTGGAAAATCTTCGAAGTCCGACGCAGTCGCGCATCACTTGTTGGATCGGAAAATTCTCAAAGTCCGAAGCAGTCGCGCATCACTCGTTGAATGTGAAAATTTTCAAAGTCCGGAAGAGACGCGCATCACTCGTTGGATCTCAAAATTTTGAACCTCCGGAAGAGTCGCACATTACTCGTTGAATCAAGAAATTTCCGAAGTCCGACGCGGTCGCGCCTCACTCGTTGGATCAAAGAATTTTCGAAGTCCGAAAGAGTCGCGCATCACTCGTTGAATCGAAAAATTTTCAAAGTCCGACGCAGTCGCGCATCACTCCTTGGATCGGAAAATTTCCAAAGTCCGGGAGGGTTGCGCATTACTCGTTGGATCAAAAGATTTTCAAAGTCCGATAGAGTCGCGCATCACTCGTTGAATCGAAAAATTTTCAAAGTCCGACGGAGTCGCGCATCACTCGTTGAAACGAAAAATTTTCAAAGTCCGACGGAGTCGCGCATCACTCGTTAGATCAAAAGATTTTCAAAGTCTGATAAAGTCGCGAATCACTTGTTGAATCAAGGAATCTTCGGAGTCCGACGCGGTCGCGCATCACTCGTTGGATCAAAAACTTTTCAAAGTCCGACGCAGTCGCGCATCACTCGTTGGATCAGGAAATTTTCAAAGTATGAAGCAGTCGCGCGTCACTCGTTGGATTGATGAATTTTCAAAGTCCGATAAAGTCGTGCATCACTCGTTGAATCGAAAAATTTCCAAAGTCTGAGAAAGTCGCGCATCACTCTTCGAAACAAAAAATTCTCCAAGTCCGAAGCAGTCGCGCATCACTCGTTACATAGAGAGATTTTCAAAGTCCGATAGAATCGCGCATCAATCGTTGAATCGAGAGATCTTCGAAGTCCGAAAGAGTCGCGCATCACTCGTTGGATTGAAAAATCTTCGAAGTCCGACGCAGTCGCGCATTACTTGTTGGATCGGAAAATTCTCAAAGTCCGAAGCAGTCGCGCATCACTCGTTGAATGTGAAAATTTTCAAAGTCCGAAAGAGACGCGCATCCTTCGTTGGATCTAAAAATTTTGAACCTCCGGAAGAGTCGCACATTACTCGTTGAATCAAGAAATTTCCGAAGTCCGACGCGGTCGCGCCTCACTTGTTGGATCAAAGAATTTTCGAAGTCCGAAAGAGTCGCGCATCACTCGTTGAATCGAAAAATTTTCAAAGTCCGACGGAGTCGCGCATCACTCGTTGGATCAAAAAATTTTCAAAGTCCGACGCAGTCGCGCATCACTCCTTGGATCGGAAAATTTCCAAAGTCCGGGAGGGTCGCGCATTACTCGTTGGATCAAAAAATTTTCAAAGTCCGATAGAGTCGCGCATCACTCGTTGAATCGAAGAATTTTCACAGTCCGACGGAGTCGCGAATCACTTGTTGAATCAAGGAATCTTCGGAGTCCGACGCGGTCGCGCATCACTCGTTGGATCATAAACTTTTCAAAGTTCGACGCAGTCGCGCATCACTCGTTGGATCAGGAAATTTTCAAACTATGAAGCAGTCGCGCGTCACTCGTTGGATTGATGAATTTTCAAAGTCCGATAAAGTCGTGCATCACTCGTTGAATCGGAAAATTTTTAAAGTCTGAGAAAATCGCGCATCACTCTCCGGAACAAAAAATTCTCCAAGTCTGAAGCAGTCGCGCATCACTCGTTACATTGAGAGATTTTCAAAGTCCGATAGAATCGCGCATCAATCGTGGGATTGAGAGATCTTCGAAGTCCGAAAGAGTCGCGCATCACTCGTTGGATTGGAAAATCTTTGAAGTCCGAAGCAGTAGCGCATCACTCGTTAGATCAAAAGATTTTCAATGTCTGATAAAGTCGCGAATCACTCGTTAAATCAAGAAATCTTCGGAGTCCGACGCGGTCGCGCATCACTCGTTGGATCGGAAAATTTCCAAAGTATGAAGCAGTCGCGCGTCACTCGTTGGATTGATGAATTTTCAAAGTCCGATAAAGTTGTGCATCACTCTTTGAATCGAAAAATTTTCAAAGTCTGAGAAAGTCGCGCATCACTCTTCGGAACGAAAAATTCTCCAAGTTCGAAGGAGTCGCGCATCACTTGTTAGATCAAGAAATCTTCGGAGTCCGACGCGGTCGCGCATTACTTGTTGGATCAAAAACTTTTCAAAGTCCGACGCAGTCGCGCATCACTCGTTGGATCAGAAAATTTCCGAAGTATGAAGCAATCGCGCGTCACTCGTTGGATTTATAAATTTTCAAAGTCCGATAAAGTCGCGCATCACTCATTGGATCAAAAACTATTCGAAGTCCGACGCAGTCGCGCATCACTTGTTGGATCGGAAGATTTTCAAAGTATGAAGCAGTCGCGCGTCACTCGTTGGATTGATAAATTTTCAAAGTCCGATGAAGTCGTGCATTACTCGTTGAATCGAAAAATTTTCTAAGTCTGAGAAAGTCGCGCATCACTCTTCGGAACGAAAAATTCTCCAAGTTCGAAGGAGTCGCGCATCACCTATTAGATCAAGAAATCTTCGGATCCCGACGCGGTCGCGCATTACTTGTTGGATCAAAAACTTTTCAAAGTCCGACGCAGTCGCGCATCACTCGTTGGATCGGAAAATTTTCAAAGTATGAAGCAGTCGCGCGTCACTCGTTGGATTGATAAATTTCCAAAGTCCGATAAAGTCGCGCATCACTCGTCGGATCGAGAAACTTTCAAAGTTCGACGCAGTCACGCATCACTCGTTGGATCGAAAAATTTCTTAAGTCCGGAGCAGTCGCGCATCACTTGTTGGATCGAAAAATTTTCAAAGTCCGATAAAGTCGCGCATCACTCGTTGGATCGGAAATTCTTCGAAGTCCGGAAGAGTCGCGCATCACTCGTTGGATCAAAAAATTTCCGAAGTCCGGAAAGGTCGCGCATCACTCGTTGGATCAAAAAATTCTGAAATTACGACGCAGTCGCGCATAACTCGTTAGATCAGAAAATTTTTAAAGTCCGACGCAGTCGCGCATCACTCGTTGGTTCGAAAAATTTCCAAGGTCCGGAGGTCGCGCATCTCTCGATGGATCGAACGATTTCTAAAGTCCGAAAGATTTGCACATCACTGGTTGGATCGAAAAAATTTTCAAAGTCCGAAAGAGTCGCGCATCGCTCGTTAGATCGAAGAATTTTCAAAGTCCGGGAGGGTCGCGCATTACTCGTTGGATCAAAAGATTTTCAAAGTCCGATAGAGTCGCGCATCACTCGTTGAATCGGAAAATTTTCAAAGTCCGACGGAGTCGCGCATCACTCGTTGGATCAAAAAATTTTGAAAGTCCGACGCAGTCGCGCATCACTCGTTGGATCAGGAAATTTTGGAAGTCCGACGCAGTCGCGCATCACTCGTTGGTTCGAAAAATTCCCAAGGTCCGGAGGTCGCGCATCACTCAATGGATCGAACGATTTCTAAAGTCCGAAAGATTTGCACATTACTGGTTGGATCGAAAAAATTTTCAAAGTCCGATAGAGTCGCGCATCGCTCGTTAAATCGAAAAATTTTCAAAGTCCGGCGGAGCCGCGCATCTCTCGATGGATCGAACGATTTCTAAAGTCCGAAAGATTTGCACATCACTGGTTGGATCGAAAAAATTTTCGAAGTCCGACGCAGTCGCGCATCACTCCTTGGATCGATAAATTTTCAAAGTCCGGGGGGGTCGCGCATTACTCGTTGGATCAAAAGATTTTCGAAGTCCGATAGACTCGCGCATCACTCGTTGAATCGAAAAATTTTCAAAGTCCGACGGAGTCGCGCATCACTCGTTGAATCGAAAAATTTTCAAAGTCCGACGGAGTCGCGCATCACTCGTTAGATCAAAAGATTTTCAAAGTCTGATAAAGTCGCGAATCACTTGTTGAATCAAGGAATCTTCGGAGTCCGACGCGGTCGCGCATCACTCGTTGAATCGGAAAATTTTCAAAGTCTGAGAAGGTCGCGCATCACTCTTCGGAACAAAAAATTCTCCAAGTCCGAAGCAGTCGCGCATCACTCGTTACATTGAGAGATTTTCAAAGTCCGATAGAATCGCGGATCAATCGTGGGATTGGAAAATCTTTGAAGTCCGACGCAGTCGCGCATCACTTGTCGAATCAAGAAATTTTAAAAGCCCGACGCAGTCACGCATCACTCGTTAGTTCATGAATTTTCGGAAGTCCGGAGGTCGTGCATCACTTAATGAATCGAGAAATTCCTGGAGTCCGAAAGAGTCGCGCATCACTCGTTAAATCAAAAAATTTTCAAAGTCTGACGCAGTCGCGCATCACTTGTTGGATTGAAAAATTTTCAAAGTCCGATAGAGTCGCGCATCACTCGTTGGATCGAAAAATTTTCAAAGTCCGAAAGAGTCGCGCATGACTCTTCGGATCGAAGAATTTTTCAAGTCCGACAGAGTCGCGCATTACTCGTTGGATTGAAGGTTTTTCAAAGTCCGACGGAGCCGCGCATCACTCGTTGAATCGAAAATCTTTTAAAGTCCGACGCAGTCGCGCATCACTCGTTGGATCCGAAAATTTTCAAAGTCCGACGCAGTCGCGCATAACTCGTTGGATCGAAAAATTTTGAAAGTCTGGAAGTCGTAAATCACTCAATGAATCCAAAAATTCCTGGAGTCCGGAAGGGTCGCGCATCACTCGTTGGATCGGAAAATTTTCAAAGTCCAAAAGAGTCGCGCATCATTGTTGAATCAAAAAATTTCCGGAATCCAGAAGGGTCGCGCATCACTCGTTGGATCGAAAAATTTTTGAATTCCGAAAGAAGCGCGCATCACTCGTTGGATCGAAAATTTTTTTGAGTCTGTGTAAGTCGCGCATCACTCGTCGAATCGATAAATCTTCGAAGTCCGAAAGAGTCGCGCATTACTTGTTGGATCGAAAAATTTCCAATGTCCGGAAGAGTCGCGCATCACTCGTTGAATCGAAAAATTTTTAAAGCCCGGAGAAGCCGCGCATCACTCGTTGCATCGAAAAATTCTCAAAGTCCGGAAGAGTCGCGCATCACTCGTTGGTTCGAGAATTTTTCAAGGTCCGGAGGTCGCGCTTCACTCAATGGATCGGAAAATTTTTGAATTCCGAAAGGGTCGCGCATCACACGTTGGATCAAAAGATTCCCGAAGGCCAAAAGATTCGCGCATTACTTGTTGGATCGCGAAATTTCCAAAGTCTTAGTGAGTAGCGCATCACTCGTTGGATCGAAGAATTTTCAAAGTCCGTAAAAGTCGCGCATCACTTTTTGGAACAAAAAATTTTCCAAGTCCGACGGAGTCGCGCATCACTCGTTGGATTGGAAAATTTTCAAAGTATGAAGCAGTCGCGCATTACTCGTTGGAATGAAGAATTTTCAAAGTCCGTTGGAGCCGCGCATCACTCGTTGAATCGAAAATCTTTTAGAGTCCGAAGCAGTCGCGCATCACTCGTTAGATCGGAGAATTTTTAGAGTTCAACGCAGTCGCTTCACTCGTTGGATCAAAAAATTTCCGGAATCCGACGCGGTCGCGCATCACTCGTTGGATCGAAAAATTTTCGAAGTCCGACGCAGTCGCGCATCACTCGTTGAATCGGAAAATTTTAAAGGTATGAAGCAGTTGCGCATCACTCGTTGGATTGGAAAATTCTCATAGTCCGATGGAGTCGCGCATCACTCGTTGGATCAAAAAATTCTCAAAGTCCAAAAAAGTCGCGCATCACTCTTCGGATCGAAGAATTTTTCAAGTCCGACGGAGTCGCGCATCACTCGTTGAATCGAAAAATTTTCGAAGTCCGAAAGAGTCGCGCATCACTTTTCGGAACGAAAAATTTTCCAAGTCCGACGGCGCCGCGCATCATTCGTTGGATTGGAAAATTTTCAAAGTATGAAGCAGTCGCGGATCACTCGTTGGATCAAGGAATTTTCAAAGTCCGATGGAGTCGCGCATCACTCGTTGGATCGAAGAATTTTTAAAGTCCGAAGGAGTCGCGCATCACTTTTCGAAACGAGAAATTTTCCAAGTCCGACGGAGTCGCGCATCACTCGTTGGATCGGAAATTTTTCGAAGTCCGAAAGAGTCGCGCATCACTCGTTGAATCGAAAAATTTCCGAAGTCCGGAAAGGTCGCGCATCACTCGTTGGATCAAAAAATTTTGAAAGTCCGACGCAGTCGCGCATCACTCGTTGGATCAGGAAATTTTGAAAGTCCGACGCAGTCGCGCATCACTCGTTGGTTCGAAAAATTCCCAAGGTCCGGAGGTCGCGCATCACTCAATGGATCGAACGATTTCTAAAGTCCGAAAGATTTGCACATTACTGGTTGGATCGAAAAAATTTTCAAAGTCCGATAGAGTCGCGCATCGCTCGTTAAATCGAAAAATTTTCGAAGTCCGGCGGAGCCGCGCATCACTCGTTGGATGAAAAATCTTTTGAAGTCTGAAGCAGTCGCGCATCACTCGTTGGATCAAAAAATTTTCAAAGTCCGACGCAGTCGCGCATCACTCCTTGGATCGAAAAATTTTCAAAGTCCAGAAGAGTCGCGCATCATTGTTGAATCAAAAAATTTCCGGAATCCAGAAGGGTCGCGCATCACTCGTTGGATCGAAAAATTTTTGAATTCCGAAAGAAGCGCGCATTACTCGTTGGATCGAAAATTTTTTTGAGTCCGTGTAAGTCGCGCATCACTCGTTGAATCGATAAATCTTCGAAGTTCGAAAGAGTCGCGCATTACTTGTTGGATCGAAAAATTTCCAATGTCCGGAAGAGTCGCGCATCACTCGTTGAATCGAAAAATTTTCAAAGTCCGGAGAAGCCGCGCATCAAGCGTTGCATCGAAAAATTCTGAAAGTCCGGAAGAGTCGCGCATCACTCGTTGGTTCGAGAATTTTGCAAGGTCCAGAGGTCGCGCTTCACTCAATGGATCGGAAAATTTCTGAATTCCGAAAGGGTCGCGCATCACACGTTGGATCAAAAGATTCTCGAAGGCCAAAAGATTCGCGCATCACTTGTTGGATCGCGAAATTTCCAAAGTCTTAGTGAGTAGCGCATCACTCGTTGGATCGAAGAATTTTCAAAGTCCGAAAGAGTCGCGCATCACTCGTCGGATCAAAAAATTCTGAAAGTCTGGAAGTCGTAAATCCCTCAATGAATCGAAAAATTCCTGAAGTCCGGAAGAGTCGCGCATCACTCGTTGGATCGGAAAATTTTCAAAGTCCGGAAGATTCGCGCATCATTGTTGAATCAAAATATTTTCGATGTCCAGAAGGGTCGCGCATCACTCGTTGGATCGAGAAATTTTCAAATTTCGAAAGAAGCGCGCATCACTCTTCGGATCGAAGAATTCTCCAAGTCCGACGGAGTCGCGCATCACTCGTTGAATCGAAAAATTTTCGAAGTCCGAAAGAGTCGCGCATCACTTTTCGAAACGAAAAATGTTCCAAGTCCGACGGCGCCGCGCATCATTCGTTGGATTGGGAAATTTTCAAAGTATGAAGCAGTCGCGGATCACTCGTTGGATCAAGGAATTTTCAAAGTCCGATGGAGTCGCGCATCAGTCGTTGGATCGAAGAATTTTCAAAGTCCGAAGGAGTCGCGCATCACTTCTCGAAACGAAAAATTTTTCAAGTCCGACGGAGTCGCGCATCACTCGTTGGATCGGAAAATTTCCAAAGTATGAAGCAGTCGCGCGTCACTCGTTGGATTTATAAATTTTCAAAGTCCGATAAAGTCGCGCATCACTCGTTGGATCGGAAGATTTTCAAAGTATGAAGCAGTCGCGCGTCACTCGTTGGATTGATAAATTTTCAAAGTCCGATGAAGTCGTGCATCACTCGTTGAATCAAAAAATTTTCTAAGTCTGAGAAAGTCGCGCATCACTCTTCGGAACGAAAAATTCTCCAAGTTTGAAGGAGTCGCGCATCACTTATTAGATCAAGAAATCTTCGGATCCCGACGCGGTCGCGCATTACTTGTTGGATCAAAAACTTTTCAAAGTCCGATAAAGTCGCGCATCACTCGTCGGATCAAAAAACTTTCAAAGTTCGACGCAGTCACGCATCACTCGTTGGATCGAAAAATTTCTTAAGTCCGGAACAGTCGCGCATCACTCGTTGGATCGAAAAATTTCCAAGGTCCGGAGGTCGCGCATCTCTCGATGGATCGAACGATTTCTAAAGTCCGAAAGAGTCGCGCATCACTCGTTGGATCGAAAAATTTCCGAAGTCCGGAAAGGTCGCGCATCACTCGTTGGATCAAAAAATTTTGAAAGTCCGACGCAGTCGCGCATCACTCGTTGGATCAGGAAATTTTGGAAGTCCGACGCAGTCGCGCATCACTCGTTGGTTCGAAAAATACCCAAGGTCCGGAGGTCGCGCATCACTCAATGGATCGAACGATTTCTAAAGTCCGAAAGATTTGCACATCACTGGTTGGATCGAAAAAATTTTCAAGTCTGATAGAGTCGCGCATCGCTCGTTAAATCGAAAAATTTCCGAAGTCCGGAAAGGTCGCGCATCACTTGTTGGATCAAAAAATTTTGAAAGTCCGACGCAGTCGCGCATCACTCGTTGGATCAGGAAATTTTGAAAGTCCGACGCAGTCGCGCATCACTCGTTGGTTCGAAAAATTCCCAAGGTCCGGAGGTCGCGCATCACTCAATGGATCGAACGATTTCTAAAGTCCGAAAGATTTGCACATCACTGGTTGGATCGAAAAAATTTTCAAAGTCCGATAGAGTCGCACATCGCTCGTTAAATCGAAAAATTTTCGAAGTCCGGCGGAGCCGCGCATCACTCGTTGGATGAAAAATCTTTTGAAGTCTGAAGCAGTCGCGCATCACTCGTTGGATCAAAAAATTTTCAAAGTCCGACGCAGTCGCGCATCACTCCTTGGATCGAAACATTGTCAAAGTCCAGAAGAGTCGCGCATCATTGTTGAATCAAAAAATTTCCGGAATCCAGAAGGGTCGCGCATCACTCGTTGGATCGAAAAATTTTTGAATTCCGAAAGAAGCGCGCATCACTCGTTGGATCGAAAATTTTTTTGAGTCCGTGTAAGTCGCGCATCACTCGTTGAATCGATAAATCTTCGAAGTTCGAAAGAGTCGCGCATTACTTGTTGAATCAAAAAATTTCCAATGTCCGGAAGAGTCGCGCATCACTCGTTGAATCGAAAAATTTTCAAAGTCCGGAGAAGCCGCGCATCAAGCGTTGCATCGAAAAATTCTCAAAGTCCGGAAGAGTCGCGCATCACTCGTTGGTTCGAGAATTTTGCAAGGTCCAGAGGTCGCGCTTCACTCAATGGATCGGAAAATTTCTGAATTCCGAAAGGGTCGCGCATCACACGTTGGATCAAAAGATTCTCGAAGGCCAAAAGATTCGCGCATCACTTGTTGGATCGCGAAATTTCCAAAGTCTTAGTGAGTAGCGCATCACTCGTTGGATCGAAGAATTTTCAAAGTCCGAAAGAGTCGCGCATCACTAGTCGGATCAAAAAATTTTAGAAGCCCGACGCAGTCACGCATCACTCGTTAGTTCAAGAAATTTCTGAAGTCCGGAGGTCGTGCATCACTAAATGAATCGAGAAATTTCTGGAGTCCGAAAGAGTCGCGCATCACTCGTTAAATCAAAAAATTCTCAAAGTCTGACGCAGTCGCGCATCACTTGTTGGATTGAAAAATTTTCAAAGTCCGATAGAGTCGCGCATCACTCGTTGGATCGAAAAATTTCCGAAGTCCGGAAAGGTCGCGCATCACTCGTTGGATCAAAAAATTTTGAAAGTCCGACGCAGTCGCGCATCACTCGTTGGATCAGGAAATTTTGGAAGTCCGACGCAGTCGCGCATCACTCGTTGGTTCGAAAAATTCCCAAGGTCCGGAGGTCGCGCATCACTCAATGGATCGAACGATTTCTAAAGTCCGAAAGATTTGCACATCACTGGTTGGATCGAAAAAATTTCCAAAGTCCGAAAGAGTCGCGCATCACTCGTTGAATGTGAAAATTTCCAAAGTCCGAAAGAGACGCGCATCACTCGTTGGATCAAAAAATTTTCGGAGTCCGGAAGGGTCGCGCATCACTCGTTGGATCTAAAAATTTTGAACCTCCGGAAGAGTCGCACATTACTCGTTGAATCAAGAAATTTCCGAAGTCCGACGCGGTCGCGCCTCACTCGTTGGATCGAAGAATTTTCGAAGTCCGAAAGAGTCGCGCATCGCTCGTTAAATCAAAGAATTTTCAAAGTCCGGGAGGGTCGCGCATTACTCGTTGAATCGGAAAATTTTCAAAGTCTGACGGAGTCGCGCATCACTCGTTCGATCGGAAAATTTTCAAAGTCCGGCGGAGCCGCGCATTACTCGTTAGATCAAAAGATTTTCAAAGTCTGATAGAGTCGCGGATTACTCGTTAAATCATGAAATCTTCGGAGTCCGACGCAGTCGCGCATCACTCGTTGGATCGGAAAATTTTCAAAGTATGAAGCAGTCGCGCGTCACTCGTTGGATTGATAGATTTTCAAAGTCCGATGAAGTCGTGCATCACTCGTTGAATCAAAAAATTTTCAAAGTCTGAGAAAGTCGCGCATCACTCGTTGGATCAAAAAATTTTCAAAGTCCGATAAAGTCGCGCATCACTCGTTGGATCGGAAATTTTTCGAAGTATGAAAGAGTCGCGCATCACTCGTTGGATCGAAAAATTTCCGAAGTCCGGAAAGGTCGCGCATCACTCGTTGGATCAAAAAATTTTGAAAGTCCGACGCAGTCGCGCATCACTCTTTGGATCAGGAAATTTTGGAAGTCCGACGCAGTCGCGCATCACTCGTTGGTTCGAAAAATTCCCAAGGTCCGGAGGTCGCGCATCACTCAATGGATCGAACGATTTCTAAAGTCCGAAAGATTTGCACATCACTGGTTGGATCGAAAAAATTTTCAAAGTCCGATAGAGTCGCGCATCGCTCGTTAAATCGAAGAATTTTCAAAGTCCGGTGGAGCCACGCATCACTCGTTGGATGAAGAATCTTTTGAAGTCTGGAGCAGTCGCGCATCACTCGTTGGATCAAAAAATTTTCAAAGTCCGACGCAGTCGCGCATCACTCCTTGGATCGAAAAATTTCCAAAGTCCGGGAGGATCGCGCATTACTCGTTGGATCAAAAGATTATCAAAGTCCGATAGAGTCGCGCATCACTCGTTGAATCGAAAAATTTTCAAAGTCCGACGGAGTCGCGCATCACTCGTTGGATCAAAAAATTTTCAAAGTCCGACGCAGTCGCGCATCACTCCTTGGATCGGGAAATTTCCAAAGTCCGGGAGGGTCGCGCATTACTCGTTGGATCAAAACATTTTCAAAGTCCGATAGAGTCGCGCATCACTCGTTGAATCGAAAAATTTTCAAAGTCCGACGGAGTCGCGCATCACTCGTTGAATCGAAAAATTTTCAAAGTCCGACGGAGTCGCGCATCACTCGTTGAATCGAAAAATTTTCTAAGTCTGAGAAAGTCGCGCATCACTCTTCGGAACGAAGAATTCTCCAAGTTCGAAGGAGTCGCGCATCACTTATTAGATCAAGAAATCTTCGGATCCCGACGCGGTCGCGCATTACTTGTTGGATCAAAAACTTTTCAAAGTCCGACGCAGTCGCGCATCACTCGTTGGATCGGAAAATTTTCAAAGTATGAAGCAGTCGCGCGTCACTCGTTGGATTGATAAATTTTTAAAGTCCGATAAAGTCGCGCATCACTCGTCGGATCAAAAAACTTTCAAAGTTCGACGCAGTCACGCATCACTCGTTGGATCGAAAAATTTCTCAAGTCCGAAGCAGTCGCGCATCACTCGTTGGATCGAAAAATTTTCAAATTCCGATAAAGTCGCGCATCACTCGTTGGTTCGGAAATTCTTCGAAGACCGAAAGAGTCGCGCATCACTCGTTGGATCAAAAAATTTCCGAAGTCCGGAAAGGTCGCGCATCACTCGTTGGATCAAAGAATTTTGCTAAATTACGACGCAGTCGCGCATAACTCGTTGGATCAGAAAATTTTTAAAGTCCGACGCAGTCGCGCATCACTCGTTGGTTCGAAAAATTTCCAAGGTCCGGAGGTCGCGCATCTCTCAATGGATCGAACGATTTCTAAAGTCCGAAAGATTCGCACATCACTGGTTGGATCGAAAAAATTTTCAAAGTCCGAAAGAGTCGCGCATCGCTCGTTAGATCGAAGAATTTTCAAAGTCCGGGAGGGTCGCGCATCACTCGTTGGATCGAAAGATTTTTAAAGTCCGAGAGAGTCGCGCATCGCTCGTTAAATCAAAGAATTTTCAAAGTCCGGGAGGGTCGCGCATTACTCGTTGGATCAAAAGATTTTCAAAGTCCGATAGAGTCGCGCATCACTCGTTGAATCGGAAAATTTTCAAAGTCCGACGGAGTCGCGCATCACTCGTTCGATCGGAAAATTTTCAAAGTCCGGCGGAGCCGCGCATGACTCGTTAGATCAAAAGATTTTCAAAGTCTGATAGAGTCGCGGATTACTCGTTAAATCATGAAATCTTCGGAGTCCGACGCAGTCGCGCATCACTCGTTGGATCGGAAAATTTTCAAAGTATGAAGCAGTCGCGCGTCACTCGTTGGATTGATGAATTTTCAAAGTCCGATGAAGTCGTGCATCACTCGTTGAATCAAAAAATTTTTAAAGTCTGAGAAAGTCGCGCAACACTCGTTGGATAAAAAAATTTTCAAAGTCCGATAAAGTCGCGCATCACTCGTTGGATCGGAAAATTTCCGAAGTCCGGAAAGGTCGCGCATCACTCGTTAGATCAAAAAATTTTGAAAGTCCGACGCAGTCGCGCATCACTCGTTGGATCAGGGAATTTTGGAAGTCCGACGCAGTCGCGCATCACTCGTTGGTTCGAAAAATTCCCAAGGTCCGGAGGTCGCGCATCACTCAATGGATCGAACGATTTCTAAAGTCCGGAAGATTTGCACATCACTGGTTAGATCGAAAAAATTTTCAAAGTCCGATAGTGTCGCGCATCGCTCGTTAAATCGAAGAATTTTCAAAGTCCGGCGGAGCCGCGCATCACTCGTTGGATGAAAGATCTTTTGAAGTCTGAAGCAGTCGCGCATCACTCGTTGGATCAAAAAATTTTCAAAGTCCGACGCAGTCGCGCATCACTCCTTGGATCGGAAAATTTTCAAAGTCCGGGAGGGTCGCGCATTACTCGTTGGATCAAAAGATTTTCAAAGTCCGATAGAGTCGCGCATCACTCGTTGAATCGAAAAATTTTCAAAGTCCGACGGAGTCGCGCATCACTCGTTAGATCAAAAGATTTTCAAAGTCTGATGAAGTCGCGAATCACTTGTTGAATCAGGAAATTTTTAAAGTATGAAGCAGTCGCGCATCACTCGTTACATTGAGAGATTTTCAAAGTCCGATAGAATCGCGCATCAATCGTGGGATTGAGAGATCTTCGAAGTCCGAAAGAGTCGCGCATCACTCGTTGGATTGGAAAATCTTTGAAGTCCGACGCAGTCGCGCATCACTTGTCGAATCAAAAAATTTTAAAAGCCCGACGCAGTCACGCATCACTCGTTAGTTCAAGAAATTTCGGAAGTCCGGAGGTCGTGCATCACTTAATGAATCGAGAAATTCCTGGAGTCCGAAAGAGTCGCGCATCACTCGTTAAATCAAAAAATTTTTAAAGTCTGACGCAGTCGCGCATCACTTGTTGGATTGAAAAATTTTCAAAGTCCGATAGAGTCGCGCATCACTCGTTGGATCGAAAAATTTTCAAAGTCCGAAAGAGTCGCGCATGACTCTTCGGATCGAAGAATTTTTCAAGTCCGACAGAGTCGCGCATTACTCGTTGGATTGAAGGTTTTTTAAAGTCCGACGGAGCCGCGCATCACTCGTTGAATCGAAAATCTTTTAAAGTCCGACGCAGTCGCGCATCACTCGTTGAATCCAAAAATTTTCAAAGTCCGACGCAGTCGCGCATAACTCGTTGGATCGAAAAATTTTGAAAGTCTGAAAGTCGTGAATCACTCAATGAATCCAAAATTTCCTGGAGTCCGAAAGAGTCGCGCATCACTCGTTGGATCGGAAAATTTTCAAAGTCCAGAAGAGTCGCGCATCATTGTTGAATCAAAAAATTTCCGGAATCCAGAAGGGTCGCGCATCACTCGTTGGATCGAAAAATTTTTGAATTCCGAAAGAAGCGCGCATCACTCGTTGGATCGAAAATGTTTTCGAGTCCGTGTAAGTCGCGCATCACTCGTTGAATCGATAAATCTTCGGAGTCCGAAAGAGTCGCGCATTACTTGTTGGATCGAAAAATTTCCAATGTCCGGAAGAGTCGCGCATCACTTGTTGAATCGAAAAATTTTCAAAGTCCGGAGAAGCCGCGCATCACTCGTTGCATCGAAAAATTCTCAAAGTCCGAAAGAGTCGCGCATCACTTGTTGGTTCGAGAATTTTTCAAGGTCCGGAGGTCGCGCTTCACTCAATGGATCGGAAAATTTCTGAATTCCGAAAGGGTCGCGCATCACACGTTGGATCAAAAGATTCTCGAAGGCCAAAAGATTCGCGCATCACTTGTTGGATCGCGAAATTTCCAAAGTCTCAGTGAGGAGCGCATCACTCGTTGGATCGAAGAATTTTCAAAGTCCGAAAAAGTCGCGCATCACTTTTCGGAACAAAAAATTTTCCAAGTCCGACGGAGTCGCGCATCACTCGTTGGATTGGAAAGTTTTCAAAGTATAATGCAGTCGCGCATTACTCGTTGGATTGAAGAATTTTCAAAGTCCGACGGAGCCGCGCATCACTCGTTGAATCGAAAATCTTTTAGAGTCCGAAGCAGTCGCGCATCACTCGTTAGATCGGAGAATTTTTAGAGTCCAACGCAGTCGCTTCACTCGTTGGATCAAAAAATTTCCGGAATCCGAAGCGGTCGCGCATCACTAGTTGGATCGAAAAATTTTCGAAGTCCGACGCAGTCGCGCATCACTCGTTGAATCGGAAAATTCCTAAAGTATGAAGCAGTCGCGCATCACTCGTTGGATTCAAAAATTTCGAAAGTCCGATAAAGTCGCGCATCACTCGTTGGATCGAAGAATTTTCAAAGTCCGAAAGAGTCGCGCATCACTTTTCGGAACGAAAAATTTTCCAAGTCCGACGGCGTCGCGCATCATTCGTTGGATTGGAAAATTTTCAAAGTATGAAGCAGTCGCGGATCACTTGTTGGATCAAGGAATTTTCAAAGTCCGATGGAGTCGCGCATCACTCGTTGGATCGAAGAATTTTCGAAGTCCGAAAAAGTCGCGCATCACTCGTCGGATCAAAAAATTTTAAAAGTCTGGAAGTCGTAAATCCCTTAATGAATCAAAAAATTCCTGGAGTCCGGAAGAGTCGCGCATCACTCGTTGGATCGGAAAATTTTCAAAGTCCGAAAGAGTCGCGCATCATTGTTGAATCAAAATATTTTTGATGTCCAGAAGGGTCGCGCATCACTCGTTGGATCGAGAAATTTTCAAATTCCGAAAGAAGCGCGCATCACTCGTTGGATTGAAAATTTTTACGAATCCGTGTGAGTCGCGCATCACTCGTTTAATCGATGAATCTTCGAAGTCCAAAAGAGTCGCGCATTACTTGTTGGATCGGAAAATTTCCAATGTCCGGAAGAGTCGCGCATCACTCGTTGGTTCGAAAAATTTTCAAGGTCCGGAGGTCGCGCATCACTCAATGGATCGAAAAATTCCCAAAGTATGAAGCAGTCGCGCATCACTCGTTGGATCGAGAAATTTTCGGAATCCGAAAGATTCGCGCATCACTCGTTGGATCGAGATATTTCCAAGGTCCGCAAGTCGCGCATCATTTTCGAATCGGAGAATTTTTCAAGTATGAAGCAGTCGCGCATCACTCGTTGGATCAGGAAATTTTCAAAGTCCGAAAGAGTCGCGCATCGCTCGTTAGATCGAAGAATTTTCAAAGTCCGGGAGGGTCGCGCATCACTCGTTGGATCGAAAGATTTTTAAAGTCCGAGAGAGTCGCGCATCGCTCGTTAAATCAAAGAATTTTCAAAGTCCGGGAGGGTCGCGCATTACTCGTTGGATCAAAAGATTTTCAAAGTCCGAAAGAGTCGCGCAACACTCGTCGGATCAGAAAATTTTGAAAGCTCGACGCAGTCACGCATCACTCGTTAGTTCAAGAAATTTCTGAAGTCCGGAGGTCGTGCATCACTTAATGAATCGAGAAATTTCTGGAGTCCGAAAGAGTCGCGCATCACTCGTTAAATCAAAAAATTCTCAAAGTCTGACGCAGTCGCACATCACTTGTTGGATTGAGAAATTTTCAAAGTCCGATGGAGTCGCGCATCACTCGTTGGATCGAAACATTTTCCAAGTCCGACGAAGTCGCGCATTACTCGTTGGATCGAAAAATTTTCGAAGTCCGAAAGAGTCGCGCATCACTCGTCGGATCAAAAAATTTTGAAAGCCCGACGCAGTCACGCATCACTCGTTAGTTCAAGAAATTTCTGAAGTCCGGAGGTTGTGCATCACTTAATGAATCGAGAAATTTCTGGAGTCCGAAAGAGTCGCGCATCACTCGTTAAATCAAAAAATTCTCAAAGTCTGACGCAGTCGCGCATCACTTGTTGGATTGAAAAATTTTCATAGTCCGAAAGAGTCGCGCATCACTCGTTGGATCAGAAAATTTTCAAAGTCCGGAAGAGTCGCGCATGACTCTTCGGATCGAAGAATTTTCCAAGTCCGATGGAGTCGCGCATTACTTGTTGGATCGAAAAATTTTCGAAGTCCGTAAGAGTCGCGCATCACTCGTCGGATCAAAAAATTTCAAAAGCCCGACGCAGTCACGCATCACTCGTTAGTTCAAGAAATTTCTGAAGTCCGGAGGTCGTGCATCACCTAATGGATCGAGAAATTTCTAGAGTCCGAAAGAGTCGCGCATCACTCGTTAAATCAAAAAATTCTCAAAGTCTGACGCAGTCGCGCATCACTTGTTGGATTGAAAAATTTTCATAGTCCAAAAGAGTCGCGCATCACTCGTTGGATCGAAAAATTTTCGAAGTCCGAAAGAGTCGCGCATCACTCGTCGGATCAAAAAATTTGAGAAGCCCGACGCAGTCACGCATCACTCGTTAGTTCAAGAAATTTCTGAAGTCCGGAGGTCGTGCATCACTTAATGAATCGAGAAATTTCTGGAGTCCGAAAGAGTCGCGCATCACTCGTTAAATCAAAACATTCTCAAAGTCTGACGCAGTCGCGCATCACTTGTTGGATTGAAAAATTTTCAACGTCCGATAGAGTCGCGCATGACTCTTCGGATCGAAGAATTTTCAAAGTCCGACGGAGTCGCGCATTACTCGTTGGTTCGAAAAATTTTCGAAGTCCGAAAGAGTCGCGCAACACTCGTCGGATCAGAAAATTTTGAAAGCCCGACGCAGTCACGCATCACTCGTTAGTTCAAGAAATTTCTGAAGTCCGGAGGTCGTGCATCACTTAATGAATCGAGAAATTTCTGGAGTCCGAAAGAGTCGCGCATCACTCGTTAAATCAAAAAATTCTCAAAGTCTGACGCAGTCGCACATCACTTGTTGGATTGAGAAATTTTCAAAGTCCGATGGAGTCGCGCATCACTCGTTGGATCGAAAAATTTTCCAAGTCCGACGAAGTCGCGCATTACTCGTTGGATCGAAAAATTTTCGAAGTCCGAAAGAGTCGCGCATCACTCGTCGGATCAAAAAATTTTGAAAGCCCGACGCAGTCACGCATCACTCGTTAGTTCAAGAAATTTCTGAAGTCCGGAGGTTGTGCATCACTTAATGAATCGAGAAATTTCTGGAGTCCGAAAGAGTCGCGCATCACTCGTTAAATCAAAAAATTCTCAAAGTCTGACGCAGTCGCGCATCACTTGTTGGATTGAAAAATTTTCATAGTCCGAAAGAGTCGCGCATCACTCGTTGGATCAGAAAATTTTCAAAGTCCGGAAGAGTCGCGCATGACTCTTCGGATCGAAGAATTTTCCAAGTCCGATGGAGTCGCGCATTACTTGTTGGATCGAAAAATTTTCGAAGTCCGAAAGAGTCGCGCATCACTCGTCGGATCAAAAAATTTCAAAAGCCCGACGCAGTCACGCATCACTCGTTAGTTCAAGAAATTTCTGAAGTCCGGAGGTCGTGCATCACCTAATGGATCGAGAAATTTCTAGAGTCCGAAAGAGTCGCGCATCACTCGTTAAATCAAAAAATTCTCAAAGTCTGACGCAGTCGCGCATCACTTGTTGGATTGAAAAATTTTCATAGTCCGAAAGAGTCGCGCATCACTCGTTGGATCAAAGATCTTCTGAAGTTCGACGCAGTCGCGCATCACTCGTTGGATTGAGAAATTTTCAAAGTCCAATAGAGTCGCGCATTACTCGTTGGAATGAAAAATTTTCGAAGTCCGAAAGAGTCGCGCATTACTCTCCGGATCGAAGAATTTCCCAACTCCGACGGAGTCGCGCATCACTCGTTGGATCGAAAAATTTCTGGAGTCCGGAAGAGTCGCGCATCACTCGTCGGATCAAAAAATTTTAAAAGTCCGGTATTCTTGCATCACTCAATGAATCGAAAAGATCCTGGAGTCCGAAAGAGTCGCGCATCACTCGTTAAATCAAAAAATTCTCAAAGTCTGACGCAGTCGCGCATCACTTGTTGGATTGAAAAATTTTCGAAGTCCGAAAGAGTCGCGCATCACTCGTCGGATCAAAAAATTTCAAAAGCCCGACGCAGTCACGCATCACTCGTTAGTTCAAGAAATTTCTGAAGTCCGGAGGTCGTGCATCACCTAATGGATAGAGAAATTTCTAGAGTCCGAAAGAGTCGCGCATCACTCGTTAAATCAAAAAATTCTCAAAGTCTGACGCAGTCGCGCATCACTTGTTGGATTGAAAAATTTTCATAGTCCAAAAGAGTCGCGCATCACTCGTTGGATCGAAAAATTTTCGAAGTCCGAAAGAGTCGCGCATCACTCGTCGGATCAAAAAATTTGAGAAGCCCGACGCAGTCACGCATCACTCGTTAGTTCAAGAAATTTCTGAAGTCCGGAGGTCGTGCATCACTTAATGAATCGAGAAATTTCTGGAGTCCGAAAGAGTCGCGCATCACTCGTTAAATCAAAACATTCTCAAAGTCTGACGCAGTCGCGCATCACTTGTTGGATTGAAAAATTTTCAACGTCCGATAGAGTCGCGCATGACACTTCGGATCGAAGAATTTTCAAAGTCCGACGGAGTCGCGCATTACTCGTTGGTTCGAAAAATTTTCGAAGTCCGAAAGAGTCGCGCAACACTCGTCGGGTCAGAAAATTTTGAAAGCCCGACGCAGTCACGCATCACTCGTTAGTTCAAGAAATTTCTGAAGTCCGGAGGTCGTGCATCACTTAATGAATCGAGAAATTTCTGGAGTCCGAAAGAGTCGCGCATCACTCGTTAAATCAAAAAATTCTCGAAGTCTGACGCAGTCGCACATCACTTGTTGGATTGAGAAATTTTCAAAGTCCGATGGAGTCGCGCATCACTCGTTGGATCGGAAAATTTTCCAAGTCCGACGAAGTCGCGCATTACTCGTTGGATCGAAAAATTTTCGAAGTCCGAAAGAGTCGCGCATCACTCGTCGGATCAAAAAATTTTGAAAGCCCGACGCAGTCACGCATCACTCGTTAGTTCAAGAAATTTCTGAAGTCCGGAGGTTGTGCATCACTTAATGAATCGAGAAATTTCTGGAGTCCGAAAGAGTCGCGCATCACTCGTTAAATCAAAAAATTCTCAAAGTCTGACGCAGTCGCGCATCACTTGTTGGATTGAAAAATTTTCATAGTCCGAAAGAGTCGCGCATCACTCGTTGGATCAGAAAATTTTCAAAGTCCGGAAGAGTCGCGCATGACTCTTCGGATCGAAGAATTTTCCAAGTCCGATGGAGTCGCGCATTACTTGTTGGATCGAAAAATTTTCGAAGTCCGAAAGAGTCGCGCATCACTCGTCGGATCAAAAAATTTCAAAAGCCCGACGCAGTCACGCATCACTCGTTAGTTCAAGAAATTTCTGAAGTCCGGAGGTCGTGCATCACCTAATGGATCGAGAAATTTCTAGAGTCCGAAAGAGTCGCGCATCACTCGTTAAATCAAAAAATTCTCAAAGTCTGACGCAGTCGCGCATCACTTGTTGGATTGAAAAATTTTCATAGTCCGAAAGAGTCGCGCATCACTCGTTGGATCAAAGATCTTCTGAAGTTCGACGCAGTCGCGCATCACTCGTTGGATCAGAAAATTTTCAAAGTCCGGAAGAGTCGCGCATGACTCTTCGGATCGAAGAATTTTCCAAGTCCGATGGAGTCGCGCATTACTTGTTGGATCGAAAAATTTTCGAAGTCCGAAAGAGTCGCGCATCACTCGTCGGATCAAAAAATTTCAAAAGCCCGACGCAGTCACGCATCACTCGTTAGTTCAAGAAATTTCTGAAGTCCGGAGGTCGTGCATCACTTAATGGATCGAGAAATTTCTGGAGTCCGAAAGATTCGCGCATCACTCGTTAGATCAGAAAATTCTCAAAGTCCGGAAGAGTCGCGCATGACTCTTCGGATCGAAGAATTTTCCAAGTCCGACGAAGTCGCGCATTACTCGTTGGATCGAAAAATTTTCGAAGTCCGAAAGAGTCGCGCATCACTCGATGGATCAGAAAATTTTCAAAGTCCGGAAGAGTCGCGCATGACTCTTCGGATCGAAGAATTTTCCAAGTCCGACGAAGTCGCGCATTACTCGTTAGTTCAAGAAATTTCTGAAGTCCGGAGGTTGTGCATCACTTAATGAATCGAGAAATTTCTGGAGTCCGAAAGAGTCGCGCATCACTCGTTAAATCAAAAAATTCTCAAAGTCTGACGCAGTCGCGCATCACTTGTTGGATTAAAAAATTTTCATAGTCCGAAAGAGTCGCGCATCACTCGTTGGATCAGAAAATTTTCCAAGTCCGGAAGAGTCGTGCATGACTCTTCGGATCGAAGAATTTTCCAAGTCCGATGGAGTCGCGCATTACTTGTTGGATCGAAAACTTTTCAAAGTCCGACGCAGTCGCGCATCACTCGTTGGATCGGAAAATTTTCAAAGTATGAAGCAGTCGCGCGTCACTCGTTGGATTGATAAATTTTTAAAGTCCGATAAAGTCGCGCATCACTCGTCGGATCAAAAAACTTCCAAAGTTCGACGCAGTCACGCATCACTCGTTGGATCGAAAAATTTCTCAAGTCCGAAGCAGTCGCGCATCACTCGTTGGATCGAAAAATTTTCAAATTCCGATAAAGTCGCGCATCACTCGTTGGTTCGGAAATTCTTCGAAGTCCGAAAGAGTCGCGCATCACTCGTTGGATCAAAGAATTTCCGAAGTCCGGAAAGGTCGCGCATCCCTCGTTGGATCAAAAAATTTTGAAATTACGACGCAGTCGCGCATAACTCGTTGGATCAGAAAATTTTTAAAGTCCGACGCAGTCGCGCATCACTCGTTGGTTCGAAAAATTTCCAAGGTCCGGAGGTCGCGCATCTCTCAATGGATCGAACGATTTCTAAAGTCCGAAAGATTTGCACATCACTGGTTGGATCGAAAAAATTTTCAAAGTCCGAAAGAGTCGCGCATCGCTCGTTAGATCGAAAAATTTTCAAAGTCCGGGAGGGTCGCGCATTACTCGTTGGATCGAGAGATTTTTAAAGTCCGAGAGAGTCGCGCATCGCTCGTTAAATCAAAGAATTTTCAAAGTCCGGGAGGGTCGCGCATTACTCGTTGGATCAAAAGATTTTCAAAGTCCGATAGAGTCGCGCATCACTCGTTGAATCGGAGAATTTTCAAAGTCCGACGGAGTCGCGCATCACTCGTTCGATCGGAAAATTTTCAAAGTCCGGCGGAGCCGCGCATCACTCGTTAGATCAAAAGATTTTCAAAGTCTGATAGAGTCGCGGATTACTCGTTAAATCATGAAATCTTCGGAGTCCGACGCAGTCGCGCATCACTCGTTGGATCGGAAAATTTTCAAAGTATGAAGCAGTCGCGCGTCACTCGTTGGATTGATAAATTTTCAAAGTCCGATAAAGTCGTGCATCACTCGTTGAATCAAAAAATTTTTAAAGTCTGAGAAAGTCGCGCATCACTCGTTGGATCAAAAAATTTTCAAAGTCCGATAAAGTCGCGCATCACTCGTTGGATCGGAAATTTTTCGAAGTCCGAAAGAGTCGCGCATCACTCGTTGGATCGAAAAATTTCCGAAGTCCGGAAAGGTCGCGCATCACTCGTTAGATCAAAAAATTTTGAAAGTCCGACGCAGTCGCGCATCACTCGTTGGATCAGGGAAATTTGGAAGTCCGACGCAGTCGCGCATCACTCGTTGGTTCGAAAAATTCCCAAGGTCCGGAGGTCGCGCATCACTCAATGGATCGAACGATTTCTAAAGTCCGGAAAATTTGCACATCACTGGTTAGATCGAAAAAATTTTCAAAGTCCGATAGTGTCGCGCATCGCTCGTTAAATCGAAGAATTTTCAAAGTCCGGCGGAGCCGCGCATCACTCGTTGGATGAAAAATCTTTTGAAGTCTGAAGCAGTCGCGCATCACTCGTTGGATCAAAAAATTTTCAAAGTCCGACGCAGTCGCGCATCACTCCTTGGATCGAAAAATTTTCAAAGTCCGGGAGTGTCGCGCATTACTTGTTAGATCAAAAGATTTTTAAAGTCCGATAGAGTCGCGCATCACTCGTTGAATCGAAAAATTTTCAAAGTCCGACGGAGTCGCGCATCACTCGTTAGATCAAAAGATTTTCAAAGTCTGATAAAGTCGCGAATCACTTGTTGAATCAAGGAATCTTCAGAGTCCGACGCGGTCGCGCATCACTCGTTGGATCAAAAACTTTTCAAAGTCCGACGCAGTCGCGCATCACTCGTTGGATCAGGAAATTTTCAAAGTATGAAGCAGTCGCGCATCACTCGTTACATTGAGAGATTTTCAAAGTCCGATAGAATCGCGCATCAATCGTGGGATTAAGAGATCTTCGAAGTCCGAAAGAGACGCGCATCACTCGTTGGATTGGAAAATCTTTGAAGTCCGACGCAGTCGCGCATCACTTGTCGAATCAAAAGATTTTAGAAGCCCGACGCAGTCACGCATCACTCGTTAGTTCAAGAAATTTCGGAAGTCCGGAGGTCGTGCATCACTCAATGAATCGAAAAATTCCTGGAGTCCGAAAGAGTCGCGCATCACTCGTTAAATCGAAAAATTTTTAAAGTCTGACGCAGTCGCGCATCACTCGTTGGATCCGAAAATTTTCAAAGTCCGACGCAGTCGCGCATAACTCGTTGGATCGAAGAATTTTGAAAGTCTGGAAGTCGTGAATCACTCAATGAATCCAAAAATTCCTGGAGTCCGGAAGAGTCGCGCATCACTCGTTGGATCGGAAAATTTTCAAAGTCCAGAAGAGTCGCGCATCATTGTTGAATCAAAAAATTTCCGGAATCTAGAAGGGTCGCGCTTTACTCGTTGGATCGAAAAATTCTTGAATTCCGAAAGAAGCGCGCATCACTCGTTGGATCGAAAATTTTTTCGAGTCCGTGTAAGTCGCGCATCACTCGTTGAATCGATAAATCTTCGAAGTCCGAAAGAGTCGCGCATTACTTGTTGGATCGAAAAATTTCCAATGTCCGGAAGAGTCGCGCATCACTCGTTGAATCGAAAAATTTTCAAAGTCCGGAGAAGCCGCGCATCACTCGTTGCATCGAAAAATTCTCAAAGTCCGAAAGAGTCGCGCATCACTTGTTGGTTCGAGAATTTTTCAAGGTCCGGAGGTCGCGCTTCACTCAATGGATCGGAAAATTTCTGAATTCCGAAAGAGTCGCGCATCACTCGTAGGATCAAAAAATTTCCGAAGTCCGGAAAGGTCGCGCATCACTCGTTGGATAAAAAAATTTTAAAATTACGACGCAGTCGCGCATAACTCGTTGGATCAGAAAATTTTTAAAGTCCGACGCAGTCGCGCATCACTCGTTGGTTCGAAAAATTTCCAAGGTCCGGAGGTCGCGCATCTCTCAATGGATCGAACGATTCCTAAAGTCCGAAAGATTTGCACATCACTGGTTGGATCGAAAAAATTTTCAAAGTCCGAAAGAGTCGCGCATCGCTCGTTAGATCGAAGAATTTTCAAAGTCCGGGAGGGTCGCGCATCACTCGTTGGATCGGAAGATTTTTAAAGTCCGAGAGAGTCGCGCATCGCTCGTTAAATCAAAGAATTTTCAAAGTCCGGGAGGGTCGCGCATTACTCGTTGGATCAAAAGATTTTCAAAGTCCGATAGAGTCGCGCATCACTCGTTGAATCGGAAAATTTTCAAAGTCCGACGGAGTCGCGCATCACTCGTTCGATCGGAAAATTTTCAAAGTCCGGCGGTGCCGCGCATGACTCGTTAGATCAAAAGATTTTCAAAGTCTGATAGAGTCGCGGATTACTCGTTAAATCATGAAATCTTCGGAGTCCGACGCAGTCGCGCATCACTCGTTGGATCGGAAAATTTTCAAAGTATGAAGCAGTCGCGCGTCACTCGTTGGATTGATAAATTTTCAAAGTCCGATGAAGTCGTGCATCACTCGTTAAATCAAAAAATTTTTAAAGTCTGAGAAAGTCGCGCATCACTCGTTGGATCAAAAAATTTTCAAAGTCCGATAAAGTCGCGCATCACTCGTTGGATCGGAAATTTTTCGAAGTCCGAAAGAGTCGCGCATCACTCGTTGGATCGGAAAATTTCCGAAGTCCGGAAAGGTCGCGCATCACTCGTTGGATCAAAAAATTTTGAAAGTCCGACGCAGTCGCGCATCACTCGTTGGATCAGGGAATTTTGGAAGTCCGACGCAGTCGCGCATCACTCGTTGGTTCGAAAAATTCCCAAGGTCCGGAGGTCGCGCATCACTCAATAGATCGAACGATTTCTAAAGTCCGGAAGATTTGCACATCACTGGTTGGATCGAAAAAATTTTCAAAGTCCGATAGTGTCGCGCATCGCTCGTTAAATCGAAGAATTTTCAAAGTCCGGCGGAGCCGCGCATCACTCGTTGGATGAAAAATCTTTTGAAGTCTGAAGCAGTCGCGCATCACTCGTTGGATCAAAAAATTTTCAAAGTCCGACGCAGTCGCGCATCACTCCTTGGATCGGAAAATTTTCAAAGTCCGGGAGGGTCGCGCAATACTCGTTGGATCAAAAGATTTTCAAAGTCCGATAGAGTCGCGCATCACTCGTTGAATCGAAAAATTTTCAAAGTCCGACGGAGTCGCGCATCACTCGTTAGATCAAAAGATTTTCAAAGTCTGATAAAGTCGCGAATCACTTGTTGAATCAAGGAATCTTCGGAGTCCGACGCGGTCGCGCATCACTCGTTGGATCAAAAACTTTTCAAAGTCCGACGCAGTCGCGCATCACTCGTTGGATCAGGAAATTTTCAAAGTATGAAGCAGTCGCGCATCGCTCGTTGAATCGATAAATCTTCGAAGTCCGAAAGAGTCGCGCATTACTTGTTGGATCGAAAAATTTCCAATGTCCGGAAGAGTCGCGCATCACTCGTTGAATCGAAAAATTTTCAAAGTCCGGAGAAGCCGCGCATCACTCATTGCATCGAAAAATTCTCAAAGTCCGAAAGAGTCGCGCATCACTTGTTGGTTCGAGAATTTTTCAAGGTCCGGAGGTCGCGCTTCACTCAATGGATCGGAAAATTTCTGAATTCCGAAAGAGTCGCGCATCACTCGTAGGATCAAAAAATTTCCGAAGTCCGGAAAGGTCGCGCATCACTCGTTGGATAAAAAAATTTTAAAATTACGACGCAGTCGCGCATAACTCGTTGGATCAGAAAATTTTTAAAGTCCGACGCAGTCGCGCATCACTCGTTGGTTCGAAAAATTTCCAAGGTCCGGAGGTCGCGCATCTCTCAATGGATCGAACGATTCCTAAAGTCCGAAAGATTTGCACATCACTGGTTGGATCGAAAAAATTTTCAAAGTCCGAAAGAGTCGCGCATCGCTCGTTAGATCGAAGAATTTTCAAAGTCCGGGAGGGTCGCGCATCACTCGTTGGATCGAAAGATTTTTAAAGTCCGAGAGAGTCGCGCATCGCTCGTTAAATCAAAGAATTTTCAAAGTCCGGGAGGGTCGCGCATTACTCGTTGGATCAAAAGATTTTCAAAGTCCGATAGAGTCGCGCATCACTCGTTGAATCGGAAAATTTTCAAAGTCCGACGGAGTCGCGCATCACTCGTTCGATCGGAAAATTTTCAAAGTCCGGCGGTGCCGCGCATGACTCGTTAGATCAAAAGATTTTCAAAGTCTGATAGAGTCGCGGATTACTCGTTAAATCATGAAATCTTCGGAGTCCGACGCAGTCGCGCATCACTCGTTGGATCGGAAAATTTTCAAAGTATGAAGCAGTCGCGCGTCACTCGTTGGATTGATAAATTTTCAAAGTCCGATGAAGTCGTGCATCACTCGTTGAATCAAAAAATTTTTAAAGTCTGAGAAAGTCGCGCATCACTCGTTGGATCAAAAAATTTTCAAAGTCCGATAAAGTCGCGCATCACTCGTTGGATCGGAAATTTTTCGAAGTCCGAAAGAGTCGCGCATCACTCGTTGGATCGAAAAATTTCCGAAGTCCGGAAAGGTCGCGCATCACTCGTTGGATCAAAAAATTTTGAAAGTCCGACGCAGTCGCGCATCACTCGTTGGATCAGGGAATTTTGGAAGTCCAACGCAGTCGCGCATTACTCGTTGGAACGAAAAATTTTCGAAGTCCGAAAGAGTCGCGCATCACTCGTCGGATCAGAAAATTTCAAAAGCCCGACGCAGTCACGCATCACTCGTTAGTTCAAGAAATTTCTGAAGTCCGGAGGTCGTGCATAACTTAATGAATCGAGAAATTTCTGGAGTCCGAAAGAGTCGCGCATCACTCGTTAAATCAAAAAATTCTCAAAGTCTGACGCAGTCGCGCATCACTTGTTGGATTGAAAAATTTTCAAAGTCCGATAGAGTCGCGCATCACTCGTTGGATCGAAAAATTTTCCAAGTCCGACGAAGTCGCGCATTACTCGTTGGATCGAAAAATTTTCAAAGTCCGACAGAGCCGCGCATCACTCGTTGGATCAAAGATCTTCTGAAGTTCGACGCAGTCGCGCATCACTCGTTGGATTGAGAAATTTTCAAAGTCCAATAGAGTCGCGCATTACTCGTTGGAATGAAAAATTTTCGAAGTCCGAAAGAGTCGCGCATTACTCTCCGGATCGAAGAATTTCCCAAGTCCGACGGAGTCGCGCATCACTCGTTGGATCGAAAAATTTCTGGAGTCCGGAAGAGTCGCGCATCACTCGTCGGATCAAAAAATTTTAAAAGTCCGGTATTCTTGCATCACTCAATGAATCGAAAAGATCCTGGAGTCCGAAAGAGTCGCGTATCACTCGTTGAATCAAAAAATTCTCAAAGTCCGGAGAAGCCGCGCATCACTCGTTGCATCGAAAAATTCTCAAAGTCCGAAAGAGTCGCGCATCACTTGTTGGTTCGAGAATTTTTCAAGGTCCGGAGGTCGCGCTTCACTCAATGGATCGGAAAATTTCTGAATTCCGAAAGGGTCGCGCATCACACGTTGGATCAACAGATTCTTGAAGGCCAAAAGATTCGCGCATCACTTGTTGGATCGCGAAATTTCCAAAGTCTCAGTGAGGAGCGCATCACTCGTTGGATCGAAGAATTTTCAAAGTCCGAAAAAGTCGCGCATCACTTTTCGGAACAAAAAATTTTCCAAGTCCGACGGAGTCGCGCATCACTCGTTGGATTGGAAAATTTTCAAAGTATAATGCAGTCGCGCATTACTCGTTGGATTGAAGAATTTTCAAAGTCCGACGGAGCCGCGCATCACTCGTTGAATCGAAAATCTTTTAGAGTCCGAAGCAGTCGCGCATCACTCGTTAGATCGGAGAATTTTTAGAGTCCAACGCAGTCGCTTCACTCGTTGGATCAAAAAATTTCCGGAATCCGAAGCGGTCGCGCATCACTAGTTGGATCGAAAAATTTCCGAAGTCCGACGCAGTCGCGCATCACTCGTTGAATCGGAAAATTCCTAAAGTATGAAGCAGTCGCGCATCACTCGTTGGATTCAAAAATTTTGAAAGTCCGATAAAGTCGCGCATCACTCGTTGGATCGAAGAATTTTCAAAGTCCGAAAGAGTCGCGCATCACTTTTCGGAACGAAAAATTTTCCAAGTCCGACGGCGTCGCGCATCATTCGTTGGATTGGAAAATTTTCAAAGTATGAAGCAGTCGCGGATCACTTGTTGGATCAAGGAATTTTCAAAGTCCGATGGAGTCGCGCATCACTCGTTGGATCGAAGAATTTTCGAAGTCCGAAAAAGTCGCGCATCACTCGTCGGATCAAAAAATTTTAAAAGTCTGGAAGTCGTAAATCCCTTAATGAATCAAAAAATTCCTGGAGTCCGGAAGAGTCGCGCATCACTCGTTGGATCGGAAAATTTTCAAAGTCCGAAAGAGTCGCGCATCATTGTTGAATCAAAATATTTTCGATGTCCAGAAGGGTCGCGCATCACTCGTTGGATCGAGAAATTTTCAAATTCCGAAAGAAGCGCGCATCACTCGTTGGATTGAAAATTTTTACGAGTCCGTGTGAGTCGCGCATCACTCGTTTAATCGATGAATCTTCGAAGTCCAAAAGAGTCGCGCATTACTTGTTGGATCGAAAAATTTCCAATGTCCGGAAGAGTCGCGCATCACCCGTTGGTTCGAAAAATTTTCAAGGTCCGGAGGTCGCGCATCACTCAATGGATCGAAAAATTCCCAAAGTATGAAGCAGTCGCGCATCACTCGTTGGATCGAGAAATTCTCGGAATCCGAAAGAGTCGCGCATCACTCGTCGGATCAAGAAATTTGAGAAGCCCGACGCAGTCACGCATCACTCGTTAGTTCAAGAAATTTCTGAAGTCCGGAGGTCGTGCATCACTTAATGAATCGAGAAATTTCTGGAGTCCGAAAGAGTCGCGCATCACTTGTTGAATCAAAACATTCTGAAAGTCCGACGGAGTCGCGCATTACTCGTTTGATCGAAAAATTTTCGAAGTCCGAAAGAGTCGCGCATCACTCGTCGGATCAAGAAATTTGAGAAGCCCGACGCAGTCACGCATCACTCGTTAGTTCAAGAAATTTCTGAAGTCCGGAGGTCGTGCATCACTTAATGAATCGAGAAATTTCTGGAGTCCGAAAGAGTCGCGCATCACTTGTTGAATCAAAACATTCTGAAAGTCTGACGCAGTCGCGCATCACTTGTTGGATTGAAAAATTTTCAAAGTCCGATAGAGTCGCGCATCACTCGTTGGATCGAAAAATTTTCAAAGTCCGAAAGGGTCGCGCATAACTCTTTGGATCGAAGAATTTTCCAAGTCCGACGGAGTCGCGCATCACTCGTTGGATTGGAAAATTTTCAAAGTATAATGCAGTCGCGCATTACTCGTTGGATTGAAGAATTTTCAAAGTCCGACGGAGCCGCGCATCACTCGTTGAATCGAAAATCTTTTAGAGTCCGAAGCAGTCGCGCATCACTCGTTAGATCGGAGAATTTTTAGAGTCCAACGCAGTCGCTTCACTCGTTGGATCAAAAAATTTCCGGAATCCGAAGCGGTCGCGCATCACTAGTTGGATCGAAAAATTTTCGAAGTCCGACGCAGTCGCGCATCACTAGTTGAATCGGAAAATTCCTAAAGTATGAAGCAGTCGCGCATCACTCGTTGGATTCAAAAATTTTGAAAGTCCGATAAAGTCGCGCATCACTCGTTGGATCGAAGAATTTTCAAAGTCCGAAAGAGTCGCGCATCACTTTTCGGAACGAAAAATTTTCCAAGTCCGACGGCGTCGCGCATCATTCGTTGGATTGGAAAATTTTCAAAGTATGAAGCAGTCGCGGATCACTTGTTGGATCAAGGAATTTTCAAAGTCCGATGGAGTCGCGCATCACTCGTTGGATCGAAGAATTTTCGAAGTCCGAAAAAGTCGCGCATCACTCGTCGGATCAAAAAATTTTAAAAGTCTGGAAGTCGTAAATCCCTTAATGAATCAAAAAATTCCTGGAGTCCGGAAGAGTCGCGCATCACTCGTTGGATCGGAAAATTTTCAAAGTCCGAAAGAGTCGCGCATCATTGTTGAATCAAAATATTTTCGATGTCCAGAAGGGTCGCGCATCACTCGTTGGATCGAGAAATTTTCAAATTCCGAAAGAAGCGCGCATCACTCGTTGGATTGAAAATTTTTACGAGTCCGTGTGAGTCGCGCATCACTCGTTTAATCGATGAATCTTCGAAGTCCAAAAGAGTCGCGCATTACTTGTTGGATCGAAAAATTTCCAATGTCCGGAAGAGTCGCGCATCACTCGTTGGTTCGAAAAATTTTCAAGGTCCGGAGGTCGCGCATCACTCAATGGATCGAAAAATTCCCAAAGTATGAAGCAGTCGCGCATCACTCGTTGGATCGAGAAATTCTCGGAATCCGAAAGAGTCGCGCATCACTCGTCGGATCAAGAAATTTGAGAAGCCCGACGCAGTCACGCATCACTCGTTAGTTCAAGAAATTTCTGAAGTCCGGAGGTCGTGCATCACTTAATGAATCGAGAAATTTCTGGAGTCCGAAAGAGTCGCGCATCACTTGTTGAATCAAAACATTCTGAAAGTCCGACGGAGTCGCGCATTACTCGTTTGATCGAAAAATTTTCGAAGTCCGAAAGAGTCGCGCATCACTCGTCGGATCAAGAAATTTGAGAAGCCCGACGCAGTCACGCATCACTCGTTAGTTCAAGAAATTTCTGAAGTCCGGAGGTCGTGCATCACTTAATGAATCGAGAAATTTCTGGAGTCCGAAAGAGTCGCGCATCACTTGTTGAATCAAAACATTCTGAAAGTCTGACGCAGTCGCGCATCACTTGTTGGATTGAAAAATTTTCAAAGTCCGATAGAGTCGCGCATCACTCGTTGGATCGAAAAATTTTCAAAGTCCGAAAGGGTCGCGCATAACTCTTTGGATCGAAGAATTTTCCAAGTCCGACGGTGTCGCGCATCACTCGTCGAATCGAAAAATTTCAAAAGCCTGACGCAGTCACGCATCACTCGTTAGTTCAAGAAATTTCTGAAGTACGGAGGTCGTGCATCACTCGAAGAATTGGAAAATTTCTGGAGTCCGAAAGAGTCGCGCATCAATTTTTGGATCAAAAAATTTCAAAAGTCCGGAAGTCGCGCGTCACTCAATGAGTCGAGAAATTCCTGGAAAACGGAAGAGTCGCGCATCATTCGTTGGATCGGAAAATTTCCAAAGTTCGAAAGAGTCGCGCATCACTCGTTAAATCAAAAAATTTTCAAAGTCTGACGCAGTCGCGCATCACTCGTTGGATTGAAAAATTTCCATAGTCCAAAAAAGTCGCGCATCACTCGTTGGATCAAAAAATTTTCAAAGTCCGGAAGATTTGCGCATCACTCTTCGGATCGAAGAATTTTCCAAGTCCGACGGAGTCGCGCATCACTCGTTTGATTGAAAAATTTCCGAAGTCCAAAAGAGTTGCGCATCACTTTTCGGATCAAAGAATTTCAAAAGCCCGACGCAGTCACGCATCACTCGATAGTTCAAGAAATTTCTGAAGTCCGGAGGTCGTGCATCACTTAATGAATCGAGAAATTTCTGGAGTCCGAAAGAGTCGCGCATCACTCGTTAAATCAAAAAATTTTCAAAGTCTGACGCAGTCGCGCATCACTTGTTGGATTAGAAAATTTTCTAAGTCTGATAGAGTCGCGCATCACTCGTTGGATCGAAAAATTTTCAAGGACCGAAAGAGTCGCGCATGACTCTCCGGATCGAAGAATTTTCCAAGTCCAAAAGAGTCGCGCATTACTCGTTGGATCGAAAAATTTTCGAAGTCCGAAAGAGTCGCGCATCACTCGTCGGATCAAAAAATTTGAGAAGCCCGACGCAGTCACGCATCACTCGTTAGTTCAAGAAATTTCTGAAGTCCGGAGGTCGTGCATCACTTAATGAATCGAGAAATTTCTGGAGTCCGAAAGAGTCGCGCATCACTCGTTAAATCAAAACATTCTCAAAGTCTGACGCAGTCGCGCATCACTTGTTGGATTGAAAAATTTTCAACGTCCGATAGAGTCGCGCATGACTCTTCGGATCGAAGAATTTTCAAAGTCCGACGGAGTCGCGCATTACTCGTTGGTTCGAAAAATTTTCGAAGTACGAAAGAGTCGCGCAACACTCGTCGGATCAGAAAATTTTGAAAGCCCGACGCAGTCACGCATCACTCGTAAGTTCAAGAAATTTCTAAAGTCCGGAGGTCGTGCATCACTTAATGAATCGAGAAATTTCTGGAGTCCGAAAGAGTCGCGCATCACTCGTTAAATCAAAAAATTCTCAAAGTCTGACGCAGTCGCGCATCACTTGTTGGATTGAGAAATTTTCAAAGTCCGATGGAGTCGCGCATCACTCGTTGGATCGAAAAATTTTCCAAGTCCGAAGAAGTCGCGCATTACTCGTGGATCGAAAAATTTTCGAAGTCCGAAAGAGTCGCGCATCACTCGTCGGATCAAAAAATTTTGAAAGCCCGACGCAGTCACGCATCACTCGTTAGTTCAAGAAATTTCTGAAGTCCGGAGGTTGTGCATCACTTAATGAATCGAGAAATTTCTGGAGTCCGAAAGAGTCGCGCATCACTCGTTAAATCAAAAAATTCTCAAAGTCTGACGCAGTCGCGCATCACTTGTTGGATTGAAAAATTTTCATAGTCCGAAAGAGTCGCGCATCACTCGTTGGATCAAAGATCTTCTGAAGTTCGACGCAGTCGCGCATCACTCGTTGGATTGAGAAATTTTCAAAGTCCAATAGAGTCGCGCATTACTTGTTGGAATGAAAAATTTTCGAAGTCCGAAAGAGTCGCGCATTACTCTCCGGATCGAAGAATTTCCCAAGTCCGACGGAGTCGCGCATCACTCGTTGGATCAAAAAATTTCTGGAGTCCGGAAGAGTCGCGCATCACTCGTCGGATCAAAAAATTTTAAAAGTCCGGTATTCTTGCATCACTCAATGAATCGAAAAGATCCTGGAGTCCGAAAGAGTCGCGCATCACTCGTTGAATCAAAAAATTCTCAAAGTCTGACGCAGTCGCGCATCACTTGTTGGATTGAAAAATTTTCATAGTCCGAAAGAGTCGCGCATCACTCGTTGGATCAGAAAATTTTCAAAGTCCGGAAGAGTCGCGCATGACTCTTCGGATCGGAGAATTTTCCAAGTCCGATGGAGTCGCGCATTACTTGTTGGATCGGAAAATTTTCGAAGTCCGAAAGAGTCGCGCATCACTCGTCGGATCAAAAAATTTCAAAAGCCCGACGCAGTCACGCATCACTCGTAAGTTCAAGAAATTTCTGAAGTCCGGAGGTCGTGCATCACTTAATGGATCGAGAAATTTCTGGAGTCCGAAAAATTCGCGCATCACTCGTTAGATCAGAAAATTCTCAAAGTCCGGAAGAGTCGCGCATGACTCTTCGGATCGAAGAATTTTCCAAGTCCGACGAAGTCGCGCATTACTCGTTGGATCGAAAAATTTTCGAAGTCCGAAAGAGTCGCGCATCACTCGTTGGATCAGAAAATTTTCAAAGTCCGGAAGAGTCGCGCATGACTCTTCGGATCGAAGAATTTTCCAAGTCCGACGAAGTCGCGCATTACTCGTTAGTTCAAGAAATTTCCGAAGTCCGGAGGTTGTGCATCACTTAATGAATCGAGAAATTTCTGGAGTCCGAAAGAGTCGCGCATCACTCGTTGAATCAAAAAATTCTCAAAGTCTGACGCAGTCGCGCATCACTTGTTGGATTGAAAAATTTTCATAGTCCGAAAGAGTCGCGCATCACTCGTTGGATCAGAAAATTTTCAAAGTCCGGAAGAGTCGCGCATGACTCTTCGGATCGAAGAATTTTCCAAGTCCGATGGAGTCGCGCATTACTTGTTGGATCGAAAAATTTTCGAAGTCCGAAAGAGTCGCGCATCACGCGTCGGATCAGAAAATTTTGAAAGCCCGACGCAGTCACGCATCACTCGTTAGTTCGAGAAATTTCTGAAGTCCGGAGGTCGTGCATCACCTAATGGATCGAGAAATTTCTGGAGTCCGAAAGAGTCGCGCATCACTCGTTAAATCAGAAAATTCTCGAAGTCTGACGCAGTCGCGAGTCACTTGTTGGATTGAAAAATTTTCGAAGTCCGACGGAGTCGCGCATTACTCGTTGGATCGGAAAATTTTCGAAGTCCGAAAGAGTCGCGCATCACTCGTCGGATCAGAAAATTTTAAAAGCCCGACGCAGTCACGCATCACTCGTTAGTTCAAGAAATTTCTGAAGTCCGGAGGTCGTGCATAACTTAATGAATCGAGAAATTTCTGGAGTCCGAAAGAGTCGCGCATCACTCGTTAAATCATAAAATTCTCAAAGTCTGACGCAGTCGCGCATCACTTGTTGGATTGAAAAATTTTCAAAGTCCGATAGAGTCGCGCATCACTCGTTGGATCGAAAAATTTTTCAAGTCCGACGAAGTCGCGCATTACTCGTTGGATCGAAAAATTTTCGAAGTCCGAAAGAGTCGCGCATCACTCGTCGGATCAAAAAATTTCGAAAGCCCGACGCAGTCACGCATCACTCGTTAGTTCAAGAAATTTCTGAAGTCCGGAGGTTGTGCATCACTTAATGAATCGAGAAATTTCTGGAGTCCGAAAGAGTCGCGCATCACTCGTTAAATCGAAAAATTCTCAAAGTCTAACGCAGTCGAGCATCACTCGTTGGATTGAAAAATTTTCATAGTCCGAAAGAGTCGCGCATCACTCGTTGGATCAGAAAATTTTCAAAGTCCGGAAGAGTCGCGCATGACTCTTCGGATCGAAGAATTTTCCAAGTCCGATGGAGTCGCGCATTACTTGTTGGATCGAAAAATTTTCGAAGTCCGAAAGAGTCGCGCATCACTCGTCGGATCAAAGAATTCCAAAAGCCCGACGCAGTCACGCATCACTCGTTAGTTCAAGAAATTTCTGAAGTCCGGAGGTCGTGCATCACTTAATGAATCGAGAAATTTCTGGAGTCCGAAAGAGTCGCGCATCACTTGTTGAATCAAAACATTCTGAAAGTCTGACGCAGTCGCGCATCACTTGTTGGATTGAAAAATTTTCAAAGTCCGATAGAGTCGCGCATCACTCGTTGGATCGAAAAATTTTCAAAGTCCGAAAGGGTCGCGCATAACTCTTTGGATCGAAGAATTTTCCAAGTCCGACGGTGTCGCGCATCACTCGTCGAATCGAAAAATTTCAAAAGCCTGACGCAGTCACGCATCACTCGTTAGTTCAAGAAATTTCTGAAGTACGGAGGTCGTGCATCACTCGAAGAATTGGAAAATTTCTGGAGTCCGAAAGAGTCGCGCATCAATTTTTGGATCAAAAAATTTCAAAAGTCCGGAAGTCGCGCGTCACTCAATGAGTCGAGAAATTCCTGGAAAACGGAAGAGTCGCGCATCATTCGTTGGATCGGAAAATTTCCAAAGTTCGAAAGAGTCGCGCATCACTCGTTAAATCAAAAAATTTTCAAAGTCTGACGCAGTCGCGCATCACTCGTTGGATTGAAAAATTTCCATAGTCCAAAAAAGTCGCGCATCACTCGTTGGATCAAAAAATTTTCAAAGTCCGGAAGATTTGCGCATCACTCTTCGGATCGAAGAATTTTCCAAGTCCGACGGAGTCGCGCATCACTCGTTTGATTGAAAAATTTCCGAAGTCCAAAAGAGTTGCGCATCACTTTTCGGATCAAAGAATTTCAAAAGCCCGACGCAGTCACGCATCACTCGATAGTTCAAGAAATTTCTGAAGTCCGGAGGTCGTGCATCACTTAATGAATCGAGAAATTTCTGGAGTCCGAAAGAGTCGCGCATCACTCGTTAAATCAAAAAATTTTCAAAGTCTGACGCAGTCGTGCATCACTTGTTGGATTAGAAAATTTTCTAAGTCTGATAGAGTCGCGCATCACTCGTTGGATCGAAAAATTTTCAAGTACCGAAAGAGTCGCGCATGACTCTCCGGATCGAAGAATTTTCCAAGTCCAAAAGAGTCGCGCATTACTCGTTGGATCGAAAAATTTTCGAAGTCCGAAAGAGTCGCGCATCACTCGTCGGATCAAAAAATTTGAGAAGCCCGACGCAGTCACGCATCACTCGTTAGTTCAAGAAATTTCTGAAGTCCGGAGGTCGTGCATCACTTAATGAATCGAGAAATTTCTGGAGTCCGAAAGAGTCGCGCATCACTCGTTAAATCAAAACATTCTCAAAGTCTGACGCAGTCGCGCATCACTTGTTGGATTGAAAAATTTTCAACGTCCGATAGAGTCGCGCATGACTCTTCGGATCGAAGAATTTTCAAAGTCCGACGGAGTCGCGCATTACTCGTTGGTTCGAAAAATTTTCGAAGTCCGAAAGAGTCGCGCAACACTCGTCGGATCAGAAAATTTTGAAAGCCCGACGCAGTCACGCATCACTCGTAAGTTCAAGAAATTTCTAAAGTCCGGAGGTCGTGCATCACTTAATGAATCGAGAAATTTCTGGAGTCCGAAAGAGTCGCGCATCACTCGTTAAATCAAAAAATTCTCAAAGTCCGATGGAGTCGCGCATCACTCGTTGGATCGAAAAATTTTCCAAGTCCGAAGAAGTCGCGCATTACTCGTGGATCGAAAAATTTTCGAAGTCCGAAAGAGTCGCGCATCACTCGTCGGATCAAAAAATTTTGAAAGCCCGACGCAGTCACGCATCACTCGTTAGTTCAAGAAATTTCTGAAGTCCGGAGGTTGTGCATCACTTAATGAATCGAGAAAGTTCTGGAGTCCGAAAGAGTCGCGCATCACTCGTTAAATCAAAAAATTCTCAAAGTCTGACGCAGTCGCGCATCACTTGTTGGATTGAAAAATTTTCATAGTCCGAAAGAGTCGCGCATCACTCGTTGGATCAAAGATCTTCTGAAGTTCGACGCAGTCGCGCATCACTCGTTGGATTGAGAAATTTTCAAAGTCCAATAGAGTCGCGCATTACTTGTTGGAATGAAAAATTTTCGAAGTCCGAAAGAGTCGCGCATTACTCTCCGGATCGAAGAATTTCCCAAGTCCGACGGAGTCGCGCATCACTCGTTGGATCAAAAAATTTCTGGAGTCCGGAAGAGTCGCGCATCACTCGTCGGATCAAAAAATTTTCAAAGTCCGGTATTCTTGCATCACTCAATGAATCGAAAAGATCCTGGAGTCCGAAAGAGTCGCGCATCACTCGTTGAATCAAAAAATTCTCAAAGTCTGACGCAGTCGCGCATCACTTGTTGGATTGAAAAATTTTCATAGTCCGAAAGAGTCGCGCATCACTCGTTGGATCAGAAAATTTTCAAAGTCCGGAAGAGTCGCGCATGACTCTTCGGATCGGAGAATTTTCCAAGTCCGATGGAGTCGCGCATTACTTGTTGGATCGGAAAATTTTCGAAGTCCGAAAGAGTCGCGCATCACTCGTCGGATCAAAAAATTTCAAAAGCCCGACGCAGTCACGCATCACTCGTTAGTTCAAGAAATTTCTGAAGTCCGGAGGTCGTGCATCACTTAATGGATCGAGAAATTTCTGGAGTCCGAAAGATTCGCGCATCACTCGTTAGATCAGAAAATTCTCAAAGTCCGGAAGAGTCGCGCATGACTCTTCGGATCGAAGAATTTTCCAAGTCCGACGAAGTCGCGCATTACTCGTTGGATCGAAAAATTTTCAAAGTCCGAAAGAGTCGCGCATCACTCGTCGGATCAGAAAATTTTAAAAGCCCGACGCAGTCACGCATCACTCGTTAGTTCAAGAAATTTCTGAAGTCCGGAGGTCGTGCATAACTTAATGAATCGAAAAATTTCTGGAGTCCGAGAGAGTCGCGCATCACTCGTTAAATCAAAAAATTCTCAAAGTCCGACGAAGTCGCCCATTACTCGTTGGATCGAAAAATTTTCAAAGTCCGACAGAGCCGCGCATCACTCGTTGGATCAAAGATCTTCTGAAGTTCGACGCAGTCGCGCATCACTCGTTGGATTGAGAAATTTTCAAAGTCCAATAGAGTCGCGCATTACTCGTTGGAATGAAAAATTTTCGAAGTCCGAAAGAGTCGCGCATTACTCTCCGGATCGAAGAATTTCCCAAGTCCGACGGAGTCGCGCATCACTCGTTGGATCGAAAAATTTCTGGAGTCCGGAAGAGTCGCGCATCACTCGTCGGATCAAAAAATTTTAAAAGTCTGGTATTCTTGCATCACTCAATGAATCGAAAAGATCCTGGAGTCCGAAAGAGTCGCGTATCACTCGTTAAATCAAAAAATTCTCAAAGTCTGACGCAGTCGCGCATCACTTGATGGATTGAAAAATTTTCATAGTCCGAAAGAGTCGCGCATCACTCGTTGGATCAAAAAATTTTCAAAGTCCGGAAGAGTCGCGCATGACTCTTCGGATCGGAGAATTTTCCAAGTCCGATGGAGTCGCGCATTACTTGTTGGATCGGAAAATTTTCGAAGTCCGAAAGAGTCGCGCATCACTCGTCGGATCAAAAAATTTCAAAAGCCCGACGCAGTCACGCATCACTCGTTAGTTCAAGAAATTTCTGAAGTCCGGAGGTCGTGCATCACTTAATGGATCGAGAAATTTCTGGAGTCCGAAAGATTCGCGCATCACTCGTTAGATCAGAAAATTCTCAAAGTCTGACGCAGTCGCGAGTCACTTGTTGGATTGAAAAATTTCCGAAGTCCGACAGATTTGCGCATCACTCGTCGGAACGAAAAATTTCTGGAGTCCGGAAGAGTCGCGCATCATTCGTCGGATCAGAAAATTTCAAAAGTCCGGAAGTCTTGCATCACTCAATGAATCGAAGAGATCCTGGAGACCGGAAGAGTCGCAGATCACTCGTTAAATCAAAAAATTTTCGAAGTCTGACGCAGTCGCGCATCACTCGTTGGATTGAAAAATTTCCATAGCCCAAAAGAGTCGCGCATCACTCGTTGGATCGAAAAATTTCCAAAGCCCGGAAGTCTTGCATCACTCAATAAATCGAAAAATTCCTGGAGTCCGGAAGAGTCGCAGATTACTCGTTGGATCGGAAAATTTTCAAAGTCCGGAAGAATCGCGCATCGCTCGTTAAATCAAAAAATTTTTAAAGTCTGACGCAGTCGCGCATCACTCGTTGGATTGGAAAATTTCCATAGCCCAAAAGAGTCGCGCATCACTCGTTAGATCAAAAAATTTTCAAAGTCCGTAAGAGTCGCGCTTCACTTTTCGGATCGAAGGATTTTCCAAGTCCGACGAAGTCGCGCATCACTCGTTGGATCGGAAAATCTTCGAAGTCCGATAGAGTCGCGCATCACTTGTTGGATCGACAAATTTTCAAAGTCTGGATGAGTCGCGCATCACTCGTTTGATCGAAGAATTTCCAAAGTCCGGAAAGGTCGCGCATCAATCGTTAAATCAAAAAATTTTTGAAGTCCGGAAATGTCGCGAATCACTCGTTGGATCGAAAACTTCTCAAAGACCGACAGAGTCGCGCATCACTCGTTGGATCAGGAAGTTTTGGAAGTCCGACGCAGTCGCGCATCACTCGTTGGATCGGAAAATTTTCGAAGTCTGACGCAGTCGCGCATCACTCGTTGGATTGAAAAATTTCCATTGCCCAAAAGAGTCGCGCATCACTCGTTGGATCGAAAAATTTCCAAAGTCCGGAAGTTTTGCATCACTCAATAAATCGAAAAATTCCTGGAGTCCGGAAGAGTCGCAGATTACTCGTTGGATCGAAAAATTTTCAAAGTCCGAAAGAATCGCGCATCGCTCGTTAAATCAAAAAATTTTTGAAGTCTGACGCAGTCGCGCATCACTCGTTGGATTGGAAAATTTCCATAGCCCAAAAGAGTCGCGCATCACTCGTTAGATCAAAAAATTTTCAAAGTCCGTAAGAGTCGCGCATCACTTTTCGGATCGAAGGATTTTCCAAGTCCGACGGAGTCGCGCATCACTCGTTGGATCGGAAAATCTTCGAAGTCCGATAGAGTCGCGCATCTTTCGTTGGATCTAAAAATTTTCAACGTCCGAAAGAGTCTCGCATTACGCGTTAAATCAAAAAATCTTCGAAGTTCGACGCGGTCGCGCATCACTCAATAGATCGAAAAATTTTAAAAGTTCGACGGAGCCGCACATCACTTGTTGGATCAAAATTTTTTGAATTCCGACGCCGTCGCGCATCACTCGTTGGATCAAACAATTTTCAGAGTCCAACGCAGTCGCGCATCACTCGTTAGATCAAAAAATTTCCAAAGTCCGGAGCAGTCGCGCATCACTCCTAGGATCAAAAAATTTTCGAAGTCCGACGCAGTCGCGCATCATTCGTTGAATCGGAAAATTCTCGAAGTATGACGCAGTCGCGCATCACTCGTTGGATTGGAAAATTTCCAAAGTCCGAAAGAATCGCGCATCACGCGTTGGATCGAAAAATTTTCGTAGTCCGAAAGAGTCGCGCATCACTCTTCGGAACGAAGAATTTTCCAAGACCGACGGAGTCGCGCATCACTCGTTGGATCGAAAAATTTTCGAAGTCTAAAAGAGTCGCGCATCACTCGTCAGATCAAAAAATTTTAGAAGTCCAACGCAGTCACGCGTCACTCGTTAGTTCAAGAAATTTCCAAAGTCCGTAAGAGTCGCACATCACTTGTTGGATCGAAAAATTTTCGTAGTCCGTGAGAGTCGCGCATCACTCTTCGGATCGAAGAATTTTCCAAGTCCGACGGAGTCGCGCATCAATCGTCGGCTCAAAAAATTTTTGAAGTCCGGAGGTCGCGCTTCACTCAATAGATCGAAAAATTTCTGAAGTCCGAAAGAGTCGTGCATCACTCGTTAGAACGAAAAATTTTCGGAATCCGGAAAATTCGCGCATCACTTGTTGGATCGACAAATTTTCAAAGTCTGGATGAGTCGCGCATCACTCGTTTGATCGAAAAATTCCCAAAGTCCGGAAAGGTCGCGCATCAATCGTTAAATCAACAAAATTTTTGAAGTCCGGAAATGTCGCGAATCACTCGTTGGATCGAAAACTTCTCAAAGACCGACGGAGTCGCGCATCACTCGTTGGATCAGGAAGTTTTGGAAGTCCGACGCAGTCGCGCATCACTCGTTGGTTCAAATAATTTCCAAGGTCCGGAGGTCGCGCATCACTCAATGGATCGAAAGATTTCTGGAGTCCGGAAGATTTGCGCATCACTATTCGGATCAAAAAATTTTCAAAGTCCGGAAGAGTCGCGGATCACTCGTTAAATTGAAGAATTCTCAAAGTCCGGGAGGGTCGCGTATTACTCGTTAGATCAAAAGATTTTCAAAGTCCGAAAGAAGCGCGCATCACTCGTTGAATCGTGAAATTTTCTGAGTCCGTAAGAGTCGCGCATCACTCGTTGAATCGAGAAATCTTCGAAGTCCGAAAAAGTCGCGCATCATTCGTTGGATCAGAAAATTTTTGAAGTATGGAGCAGTCGCGCGTCACTTGTTGGATTGAAAAATTTTCAAAGTCTGAAAGAGTCGAGCATCACTCGTTGGATCAAAAACCTTTTGAAGTCCGACGCATTCGCGCATCCTTCTTTGGATCGAAGAATTTCTGAAGTCCAACGCAGTCGCGCCTCACTCGTTGGATCAAAAAATTTTCGAAGTCCGAAAGAGTCGCGCATCACTCGTTGGATCAAAAAATTTTTGAAGTCCGAAGAAGTCGCGAATCACTCGTTGGATCGAAAAATTTTTGAAGTATGGAGCAGTCGCGCGTCACTAGTTGGATTGGAAGATTTTCAAAGTCCGACGGAGTCGCGCATCACTCGTTGGATTGAAAAATTTTTGAAGTCCGACGGAGCCGCGCATCACTCGTTGGTTCGAATAATTTCCAAGGTCCGGAGGTCGCGCATCACTCAATGGATCGAAAGATTTCTGGAGTCCGGAAGATTTGCGCATCACTATTCGGATCAAAAAATTTTCAAAGTCCGAAAGAGTCGCGGATCACTCGTTAAATTGAAGAATTCTCAAGGTCCGGGAGGGTCGCGTATTACTCGTTGGATCAAAAAATTTTTGAAGTCCGAAAGAAGCGCGCATCACTCGTTGAATCGTGAAATTTTTTGAGTCCGGAAGAGTCGCGCATCACTCGATGGATCGAAAAATTCTCGAAACTCGAAAGATTCGCGCATCACTCGTTGGATCAAAAAATTTTTGAAGTCCAAAGAAGTCGCGAATCACTCGTTGGATTGAAAAATTCCCATAGCCCAAAAGAGTCTTGCATCACTCGTTAGATCAAAAATCTTCTGAAGTCCGACGCAGTCGCGCATCACTCGTTGGATTGAAAAAATTTCCAGAGTCCAAAAGAGTCGCGGATCACTCGTCAGATCAAGAAATTTTCATAGTCCGACGCAGTCGCACGTCACTTATTGTTTTGAAAAATTTTCAAAGTCCGGAGGAGTCGCGCATTACTTGTTGGATCGGAAGATTGTTAATGTCCGACGCAGTCGCGCATCACTCGTTGAATCGGAAAATTTTCGAAGTCCGAAAGAGTCGCGCATCACTCGTTAAATCGAGAAATCTCCGAAGTCCGACGCGGTCGCGCATCACTCGTTGGATCAGAAAATTTTTGAAGTATGGAGCAGTCGCGCGTCACTACTTGGATTAAAAGATTTTTAAAGTCCGACGGAGTCGCGCATCACTTGTTGGATTGAAAAATTTTTGAAGTCCGACGGAGCCGCGCATCACTCGTTGGATCGAAAATCTTCTGAAGTCCGACGCAGTCGCGCATCTTTCTTTGGATCGAAGAATTTCTCAAGTCCAACGCAGTCGCGCATCTTTCTTTGGATCGAAGAATTTCTCAAGTCCAACGCAGTCGCGCCTCACTCGTTGAATCAAAAAATTTTCAAAGTCCGAAAGAGTCGCGCATCACTCGTCGGATCAAAAAATTTTTCAAGTCTGGAGGTCGCGCTTCACTCAATAGATCGAAAAATTTCTGAAGTCCGGAAGAGTCGCGCATCACTCGATGGATCGAAAAATTCTCGAAATCCGAAAGATTCGCGCATCACTCTTCGGATCGAGAAATTTTCAAAGTCTGAATGGGTCGCGCATCACTCGTTGGATCGAAAAATCTCCAAAGTCCGACGCGGTCGCGCATCACTCGTTGGATCAGAAAATTTTTGAAGTATGGAGCAGTTGCGCGTCACTTATGGGATTGAAAAGTTTTTAAAGTCTGAAAGAGTCGAGCATCACGCTTCGGAACGAGAAATTTCCCAAGTCCGACGCGGTCGCGCATCACTCGTTGGATCAAAAAATTTCCAAAGTATGGAGCAGTCGCGCGTCACTAGTTGGATTGAAAAATTTTTGAAGTCTGAAAGAGTCAAGCATCACGCTCCAGAACGGAAAATTCCCCAAGTCCGACGGAGTCGCGCATCACTCGTCGGATTGAAAAAGTTTTGAAGTCCGACGGAGCCGCGCATCACTCGTTGGATCAAAAACCTTTTGAAGTCCGACGCAGTCGCGCATCTTTCTTTGGATCGAAGAATTTCTAAATTCCAACGCAGTCGCACCTCACTCGTTGAATCAAAAATTTTTCGAAGTCCGAAAGAGTCGCGCATCACTCGTTGGATCGAAAAATTTTCAAAGTCCGAAAAAGTCGCGCATCACTCGTCGGAACAAAAAATTTTTCAAGTCTGGAGGTCGCGCTTCACTTAATAGATCGAAAAATTTCTGAAGTCCGGAAGAGTCGCGCATCACTCGATGGATCAAAAAATTCTTGAAATCCGAAAGATTCGCGCATCACTCTCCGGATCGAGAAATTTTCAAAGTCTGAATGGGTCGCGCATCACTCGTTGGATCGAAAAATTCCCAAAGTCCGACGGAGCCGCGCATCACTCGTTGGATCAAAAATCTTCTGAAGTCCGACGCAGTCGCGCATCAGTCGTTGAATTGAAAAAATTTCCAGAGTCCAAAATAGTCGCGGATCACTCGTCAGATCAAGAAATTTTTATAGTCCGACGCAGTCGCGCGTCACTTATTGTTTCGAAAAATTTCCAAAGTCCGGAGGAGTCACGCATCACTTGTTGGATCGAAAGATTGTCAATGTCCGACGCAGTCGCGCATTACTCGTTGAATCGAAAAATTTTCGGAATCCGAAAGATTCGCGCATCACTCGTTGGATCGAGAAATTTTCAAAGTCCGAAAGAAGCGCGCATCACTTGTTGAATCGTAAAATTTTTCGATTCCGGAAGAAACGCGCATCACTTGTTGAATCGAGAAATCTTCGAAGTCCGAAAGAGTCGCTCATCACTCGTTGGATTGGAAAACCTTCGAAGTCCGACGCAGTCGCGCATCACTCTTTGGATCAGAAAATTTCCAAAGTCCGACGCGGTCGCGCATCACTCGTTGGATCAAAAACTTTTTAAAGTCCTTCGCAGTCGCGCGTTACTCGTTCGATTGAAAAGATTTCGAAGTCCAGCGCCGTCGCGCATCACTCGGTGGTTCGAAAAATTCCCAAGGTCCGAAGGTCGCGCATCACTTAATGGATCGAACGATTTCTAAAGTCCGAAAGGTTTGCGCATCACTGGTTGAATCTAAAAATTTTCACAGTCCGAAAGAGTCGCGCATCACTGGTTAAATTAAAGAATTTCCGAAGTCCGGGAGGGTCGCGCGATACTCGTTGAATCAAAAGATTTTCAAAGTCTGAAAGAGTCGCGCATCAATCGTTGGATTGAAAAATCTTTGAAGTCCGACGCAGTCGCGCATCACTCTTTGGATCGGAAAATTTTCAAAGTCCGGAGCAGTCGCGCATCACTCGTTAGATTAAAAGATTTTCAAAGTCCGATAGAGTCGCGCATCACTCGTTGAATCGGAAAATTTTCAAAGTCCGGCGGAGCCGCGCATCACTCGTTGGATGAAGAATCTTCTGAAGTCTGACGCAGTCGCGCATCACTCGTTAGATCGGAGAATTTTTGGAATCCGAAAGATTCGCGCATCACTTGTTGGATCGACAAATTTTCAAAGTCTGGATGAGTCGCGCATCACTCGTTTGATCGAAAAATTTCCAAAGTCCGGAAAGGTCGCGCATCAATCGTTAAATCAAAAGATTTTTGAAGTCCGGAAATGTCGCGAATCACTCGTTTGATCGAAAACTTCTCAAAGACCGACGGAGTCGCGCATCACTCGTTGGATCAGGAAGTTTTGGAAGTCCGACGCAGTCGCGCATCACTCGTTGGTTCGAATAATTCCCAAGGTCCGGAGGTCGCGCATCACTCAATGGATCGAAAGATTTCTGGAGTCCGGAAGAGTCGCGCATCACTCGATGGATCGAAAAATTCTCGAAATCCGAAAGAGTCGCGCACCACTCGTTGAATCGAAAATTCTCCAAAGTCCAAAAGAGTCACGCATCACTCGTTGGATCAAAAATTTTCAAAGTCCGAAAGAGTCGCGCATCACTCGTCGGATCGAAAAATTTTTCAAGTCCGGAAGAGTCGCGCATCACTCCTCGGATCGATAAATTTTCAAAGTTTGACGCAGTCGCGCATCACTCGTTAGATCAAAAAAATTTCAAAGTCCGAAGGAGTCGCGCATCACTCGTTAAATCAAGAAATTTCCAAAGTTCGAAAAAGTTGCGCATCACTCGTTGGATCGAAAAATTTTTAAATTCCGAAAAAGTCGCGCATCTCTCGTTGGATCGAAAAATTTTCAAAGTCCGAAAGATGCGCGCATCACTCGTCGGATCAAAAATTTTTCAAAGTCCGACGCAGTCGCGCATCACTCGTTGGATCAAAAAATTTTCAAATTCCGAAAAAGTCGCGCATCACTCGTTGGATCGAAAAATTTCCGAAGTCCGAAAGAGTCGCGCATCACTCGTTAAATCAAAAATTCCCCAAAGTCCGACGCAGTCGCGCATTACTCGTTGGATCGAAAAATTTTCAAAGTCCGAAAGATGCGCGCATCACTCGTCGGATCGAAGAATTTTCAAAGTTCAAAAAAGTTGCGCATCACTCGTTGGATCAAAGAATTTTAAAATTCCGAAGCAGTCGCGCATCACTCGTTGGATCGAAAAATTTTCAAAGTCCGAAAGATGCGCGCATCACTCGTCGGATCGAAGGATTTTCAAAGTCCGAAAGAGTCGCGCATCACTCGTTGGATCGAAAATTTTCCAAAGTCCGAAAGAGTCGCGCATCACTCGTCGGATCGAAAAATTTTCAAAGTACGAAAGATGCGCGCATCACTCGTCGGATCGAAAAATTTTCAAAGTTCAAAAAAGTTGCGCATCACTCGTTGGATCGAAAAATTTTAAAATTCCGAAAAAGTCGCGCATCACTCGTTGTATAGAAAAATTTTCAATGTCCGGAAGAGTCGCGCATCACTTGTTGGATCGAAAAATTTTCAAAGTCCGAAAGAGTCGCGCATCACTCGTTAAATCAAAAATTTCTCAAAAACCGACGCAGTCGCGCATCACTCGTTGGATCGAAAAATTTCCAAAGTCCGAAAGATGCGCGCATCACTCGTCGGATCGAAAAATTTTCAAAGTTCAAAAAAGTTGCGCATCACTCGTTGGATCAAAAAATTTTAAAATTCCGAAAAAGTCGCGCATCACTCGTTGGATCGAAAAATTTTCAAAGTCCGGAAGAGTCGCGCATCACTTGTTGGATCGAAAAATTTTCAAAGTCCGAAAAAGTCGCGCATCACTCGTCTAATCGTAAAATTTTCAAAGTTCGAAAGAGTCGCGCATCACTCGTCGGATCGAAAAATTTTCAAAGTTCAAAAAGTTGCGCATCACTCGTTGGATCGAAAAATTTCCAAAGTCCGAAAAAGTCGCGCATCACTCGTTGGATCGAAAATTTTTCGAAGTCCGACGCAGTCGCGCATCACTCGTGTGATCGAAAAATTTTCAAATTCCGAAAAAGTCGCGCATCACTCGTTGGATCGAAAAATTTTCAAAGTCCGACGCAGTCGCGCATCACTCGTTGGATCGGAAAATTTTCAAAGTCCGAAAGATGCGCGCATCACTCGTCGGATCGAAAAATTTTCAAAGTCCGAAAGAGTCGCGCATCACTTGTTGGATCGAAAATTTTCCAAAGTCCGAAAGAGTCGCGCATCACTCGTTGGATCGAAAAATTTTCAAAGTCCGAAAGAGTCGCGCATCACTCGTCGGATCGAAAAATTTTCAAAGTACGAAAGATGCGCGCATCACTCGTCGGATCGAAAAATTTTCAAAGTTCAAAAAAGTTGCGCATCACTCGTTGGATCGAAAAATTTTAAAATTCCGAAAAAGTCGCGCATCACTCGTTGGATAGAAAAATTTTCAAAGTCCGGAAGAGTCGCGCATCACTTGTTGGATCGAAAAATTTTCAAAGTCCGAAAAAGTCGCGCATCACTCGTCTAATCAAAAAATTTTCAAAGTTCGAAAGAGTCGCGCATCACTCGTCGGATCGGAAAATTTTCAAAGTTCAAAAAGTCGTGCATCACTCGTTGGATCAAAAAATTTTCAAAGTCCGAAAGAGTCGCGCATCACTTGTTGAATCGAAAAATTTTCAAAGTCCGAAAAAGTCGCGCATCACTCGTTGGATCGAAAAATTTTCAAAGTCCGAAAGAGTCGCGCACCACTCGTTGGATCGAAAATTCTCCAAAGTCCAAAAGAGTCACGCATCACTCGTTGGATCGAAAAATTTTCAAAGTCCGAAAGAGTCGCGCATCACTCGTCGGATCGAAAAATTTTTCAAGTCCGGAAGAGTCGCGCATCACTCCTCGGATCGATAAATTTTCAAAGTTCGACGCAGTCGCGCATCACTCGTTAGATCAAAAAAATTTCAAAGTCCGAAGGAGTCGCGCATCACTCGTTAAATCAAAAAGTTTTCAAAGTTCGAAAAAGTTGCGCATCACTCGTTGGATCGAAAAATTTTTAAATTCCGAAAAAGTCGCGCATCTCTCGTTGGATCGAAAAATTTTCAAAGTCCGAAAGAGTCGCGCATCACTCGTTGGATCGAAAATTTTTCAAAGTCCGACGCAGTCGCGCATCACTCGTTGGATCGAAAAATTTTCAAATTCCGAAAAAGTCGCGCATCACTCGTTGGATCGAAAAATTTCCGAAGTCCGAAAGAGTCGCGCATCACTCGTTAAATCAAAAATTTCTCAAAAACCGACGCAGTCGCGCATCACTCGTTGGATCGAAAAATTTCCAAAGTCCGAAAGATGCGCGCATCACTCGTCGGATCGAAAAATTTTCAAAGTTCAAAAAAGTTGCGCATCACTCGTTGGATCAAAGAATTTTAAAATTCCGAAAAAGTCGCGCATCACTCGTTGGATCGAAAAATTTTCAAAGTCCGAAAAAGTCGCGCATCACTCGTCTAATCGAAAAATTTTCAAAGTTCGAAAGAGTCGCGCATCACTCGTCGGATCGAAAAATTTTCAAAGTTCAAAAAGTTGCGCATCACTCGTTGGATCGAAAAATTTCCAAAGTCCGAAAGAGTCGCGCATCACTCGTTGGATCGAAAATTTTTCGAAGTCCGACGCAGTCGCGCATCACTCGTGTGATCGAAAAATTTTCAAATTCCGAAAAAGTCGCGCATCACTCGTTGGATCGAAAAATTTTCAAAGTCCGACGCAGTCGCGCATCACTCGTTGGATCGGAAAATTTTCAAAGTCCGAAAGATGCGCGCATCACTCGTCGGATCGAAGAATTTTCAAAGTCCGAAAGAGTCGCGCATCACTTGTTGGATCGAAAATTTTCCAAAGTCCGAAAGAGTCGCGCATCACTCGTTGGATCGGAAAATTTTCAAAGTCCGAAAGAGTCGCGCATCACTCGTCGGATCGAAAAATTTTCAAAGTACGAAAGATGCGCGCATCACTCGTCGGATCGAAAAATTTTCAAAGTTCAAAAAAGTTGCGCATCACTCGTTGGATCGAAAAATTTCAAAATTCCGAAAAAGTCGCGCATCACTCGTTGGATAGAAAAATTTTCAAAGTCCGGAAGAGTCGCGCATCACTTGTTGGATCGAAAAATTTTCAAAGTCCGAAAAAGTCGCGCATCACTCGTCTAATCAAAAAATTTTCAAAGTTCGAAAGAGTCGCGCATCACTCGTCGGATCGAAAAATTTTCAAAGTTCAAAAAGTCGTGCATCACTCGTTGGATCAAAAAATTTTCAAAGTCCGAAAGAGTCGCGCATCACTTGTTGAATCGAAAAATTTTCAAAGTCCGAAAAAGTCGCGCATCACTCGTTGGATCGAAAAATTTTCAAAGTCCGAAAGAGTCGCGCACCACTCGTTGGATCGAAAATTCTCCAAAGTCCAAAAGAGTCACGCATCACTCGTTGGATCGAAAAATTTTCAAAGTCCGAAAGAGTCGCGCATCACTCGTCGGATCGAAAAATTTTTCAAGTCCGGAAGAGTCACGCATCACTCCTCGGATCGATAAATTTTCAAAGTTCGACGCAGTCGCGCATCACTCGTTAGATCAAAAAAATTTCAAAGTCCGAAGGAGTCGCGCATCACTCGTTAAATCAAAAAGTTTTCAAAGTTCGAAAAAGTTGCGCATCACTCGTTGGATCGAAAAATTTTTAAATTCCGAAAAAGTCGCGCATCTCTCGTTGGATCGAAAAATTTTCAAAGTCCGAAAGAGTCGCGCATCACTCGTTGGATCGAAAATTTTTCAAAGTCCGACGCAGTCGCGCATCACTCGTTGGATCGAAAAATTTTCAAATTCCGAAAAAGTCGCGCATCACTCGTTGGATCGAAAAATTTCCGAAGTCCGAAAGAGTCGCGCATCACTCGTTAAATCAAAAATTTCTCAAAAACCGACGCAGTCGCGCATCACTCGTTGGATCGAAAAATTTCCAAAGTCCGAAAGATGCGCGCATCACTCGTCGGATCGAAAAATTTTCAAAGTTCAAAAAAGTTGCGCATCACTCGTTGGATCAAAGAATTTTAAAATTCCGAAAAAGTCGCGCATCACTCGTTGGATCGAAAAATTTTCAAAGTCCGGAAGAGTCGCGCATCACTTGTTGGATCGAAAAATTTTCAAAGTCCGAAAAAGTCGCGCATCACTCGTCTAATCGAAAAATTTTCGAAGTTCGAAAGAGTCGCGCATCACTCGTCGGATCGAAAAATTTTCAAAGTTCAAAAAGTTGCGCATCACTCGTTGGATCGAAAAATTTTCAAAGTCCGAAAGAGTCGCGCATCACTCGTTGGATCGAAAATTTTTCAAAGTCCGACGCAGTCGCGCATCACTCGTGTGATCGAAAAATTTTCAAATTCCGAAAAAGTCGCGCATCTCTCGTTGGATCGAAAAATTTTCAAAGTCCGAAAGAGTCGCGCATCACTCGTTGGATCGGGCAATTTCCAAAGTCCGAAAAAGTCGCACATCACTCGTTGAATCGAAGAATTTTCAAAGTCCGGAAGGGTCGCGGATCACTCGTTGGATCTGAAAATCTTGAACGTCCGGAAGAGTCGCGCATTACTCGTTGAATCAAGAAATCTTCGAAGTCCGACGCGGTCGCGCCTCACTCGTTGGATAAAAAAATTTTCGATGTTTGATAAAGTCGCGCATCACTCGTTGGATCGAGAATCTTTTGAAGTCCGCCGCAGTCGCGGATCGTTCGTTGGTTCGAAGAATTTTCAGAGTCTAACGCAGTCACGCATCACTCGTTGGTTCGAAAAATTTCCAAGGTCAGAAGGTCGCGCATCACTTAATGGATCGAACGATTTCTGAAGTCCAAAGAGTTTGCGCATCACTGGTTGGATCGAAAAATTTTCAAAGTCCGAAGGAGTCGCGCCTCACTCGTTGAATCGAAGAATTTTCAAAGTCCGGGAGGGTCGCGCATCACTCGTTAAATCGAGAAATCTTCGAAGTCCGACGCGGTCGCGCCTCACTCGTTGGATCAAAGAATTTTCCAAGTCTGACGCAGTCGCGCATCACTCGTTGGATTATAAAATTTTCAAAGTCCGATAGAGTCGCGCATCACTCGTTGGATCGAAAAATTTTCGAAGTCCGGAAGAGTCGCGCATCACTCGTTAAATCGAGAAATCTTCGAAGTCCGACGCGGTCGCGCATCACTCGTTGGATCAAAAAATTTTCAAAGTATGGAGCAGTCGCGCGTCACTAGTTGGATTGAAGAATTTTTGAAGTCTGAAAGAGTCAAGCATCACGCTCCAGAACGGAAAATTCCCCAAGTCCGACGGAGTCGCGCATCACTCGTCGGATTGAAAAATTTTTGAAGTCCGACGGAGCCGCGCATCACTCGTTGGATCAAAAACCTTTTGAAGTCCGACGCAGTCGCGCATCTTTCTTTGGATCGAAGAATTTCTAAATTCCAACGCAGTCGCACCTCACTCGTTGAATCAAAAAATTTCCAAAGTCCGAAAGAGTCGCGCATCACTCGTTGGATCGAAAAATTTTCAAAGTCCGAAAGAGTCGCGCATCACTCGTCGGAACAAAAAATTTTTCAAGTCTGGAGGTCGCGCTTCACTTGATAGATCGAAAAATTTCTGAAGTCCGGAAGAGTCGCGCATCACTCGATGGATCAAAAAATTCTTGAAATCTGAAAGATTCGCGCATCACTCTCCGGATCGAGAAATTTTCAAAGTCTGAATGGGTCGCGCATCACTCGTTGGATCGAAAAATTCCCAAAGTCCGACGGAGCCGCGCATCACTCGTTGGATCAAAAATCTTCTGAAGTCCGACGCAGTCGCGCATCAGTCGTTGAATTGAAAAAATTTCCAGAGTCCGAAATAGTCGCCGATCACTCGTCAGATCAAGAAATTTTTATAGTCCGACGCAGTCGCGCGTCACTTATTGTTTCGAAAAATTTCCAAAGTCCGGAGGAGTCACGCATCACTTGTTGGATCGAAAAATTTTCAAAGTCCGAAAAAGTCGCGCATCACTCGTCTAATCGAAAAATTTTCAAAGTTCGAAAGAGTCGCGCATCACTCGTCGGATCGAAAAATTTTCAAAGTTCAAAAAGTTGCGCATCACTCGTTGGATCGAAAAATTTCCAAAGTCCGAAAGAGTCGCGCATCACTCGTTGGATCGAAAATTTTTCGAAGTCCGACGCAGTCGCGCATCACTCGTGTGATCGAAAAATTTTCAAATTCCGAAAAAGTCGCGCATCACTCGTTGGATCGAAAAATTTTCAAAGTCCGACGCAGTCGCGCATCACTCGTTGGATCGGAAAATTTTCAAAGTCCGAAAGATGCGCGCATCACTCGTCGGATCGAAAAATTTTCAAAGTCCGAAAGAGTCGCGCATCACTTGTTGGATCGAAAATTTTCCAAAGTCCGAAAGAGTCGCGCATCACTCGTTGGATCGGAAAATTTTCAAAGTCCGAAAGAGTCGCGCATCACTCGTCGGATCGAAAAATTTTCAAAGTACGAAAGATGCGCGCATCACTCGTCGGATCGAAAAATTTTCAAAGTTCAAAAAAGTTGCGCATCACTCGTTGGATCGAAAAATTTTAAAATTCCGAAAAAGTCGCGCATCACTCGTTGGATAGAAAAATTTTCAAAGTCCGGAAGAGTCGCGCATCACTTGTTGGATCGAAAAATTTTCAAAGTCCGAAAAAGTCGCGCATCACTCGTCTAATCAAAAAATTTTCAAAGTTCGAAAGAGTCGCGCATCACTCGTCGGATCGAAAAATTTTCAAAGTTCAAAAAGTCGTGCATCACTCGTTGGATCGAAAAATTTTCAAAGTCCGAAAGAGTCGCGCATCACTTGTTGAATCGAAAAATTTTCAAAGTCCGAAAAAGTCGCGCATCACTCGTTGGATCGAAAAATTTTCAAAGTCCGAAAGAGTCGCGCACCACTCGTTGGATCGAAAATTCTCCAAAGTCCAAAAGAGTCACGCATCACTCGTTGGATCGAAAAATTTTCAAAGTCCGAAAGAGTCGCGCATCACTCGTCGGATCGAAAAATTTTTCAAGTCCGGAAGAGTCACGCATCACTCCTCGGATCGATAAATTTTCAAAGTTCGACGCAGTCGCGCATCACTCGTTAGATCAAAAAAATTTCAAAGTCCGAAGGAGTCGCGCATCACTCGTTAAATCAAAAAGTTTTCAAAGTTCGAAAAAGTTGCGCATCACTCGTTGGATCGAAAAATTTTTAAATTCCGAAAAAGTCGCGCATCTCTCGTTGGATCGAAAAATTTTCAAAGTCCGAAAGAGTCGCGCATCACTCGTTGGATCGAAAATTTTTCAAAGTCCGACGCAGTCGCGCATCACTCGTTGGATCGAAAAATTTTCAAATTCCGAAAAAGTCGCGCATCACTCGTTGGATCGAAAAATTTCCGAAGTCCGAAAGAGTCGCGCATCACTCGTTAAATCAAAAATTTCTCAAAAACCGACGCAGTCGCGCATCACTCGTTGGATCGAAAAATTTCCAAAGTCCGAAAGATGCGCGCATCACTCGTCGGATCGAAAAATTTTCAAAGTTCAAAAAAGTTGCGCATCACTCGTTGGATCAAAGAATTTTAAAATTCCGAAAAAGTCGCGCATCACTCGTTGGATCGAAAAATTTTCAAAGTCCGGAAGAGTCGCGCATCACTTGTTGGATCGAAAAATTTTCAAAGTCCGAAAAAGTCGCGCATCACTCGTCTAATCGAAAAATTTTCGAAGTTCGAAAGAGTCGCGCATCACTCGTCGGATCGAAAAATTTTCAAAGTTCAAAAAGTTGCGCATCACTCGTTGGATCGAAAAATTTTCAAAGTCCGAAAGAGTCGCGCATCACTCGTTGGATCGAAAATTTTTCAAAGTCCGACGCAGTCGCGCATCACTCGTGTGATCGAAAAATTTTCAAATTCCGAAAAAGTCGCGCATCTCTCGTTGGATCGAAAAATTTTCAAAGTCCGAAAGAGTCGCGCATCACTCGTTAAATCAAAAATTTCTCAAAAACCGACGCAGTCGCGCATCACTCGTTGGATCGAAAAATTTCCAAAGTCCGAAAGATGCGCGCATCACTCGTCGGATCGAAAAATTTTCAAAGTTCAAAAAAGTTGCGCATCACTCGTTGGATCAAAGAATTTTAAAATTCCGAAAAAGTCGCGCATCACTCGTTGGATCGAAAAATTTTCAAAGTCCGGAAGAGTCGCGCATCACTTGTTGGATCGAAAAATTTTCAAAGTCCGAAAAAGTCGCGCATCACTCGTCTAATCGAAAAATTTTCGAAGTTCGAAAGAGTCGCGCATCACTCGTCGGATCGAAAAATTTTCAAAGTTCAAAAAGTTGCGCATCACTCGTTGGATCGAAAAATTTTCAAAGTCCGAAAGAGTCGCGCATCACTCGTTGGATCGAAAATTTTTCAAAGTCCGACGCAGTCGCGCATCACTCGTGTGATCGAAAAATTTTCAAATTCCGAAAAAGTCGCGCATCTCTCGTTGGATCGAAAAATTTTCAAAGTCCGAAAGAGTCGCGCATCACTCGTTGGATCGGGCAATTTCCAAAGTCCGAAAAAGTCGCGCATCACTCGTTGAATCGAAAAATTTTCAAAGTCCGGAAGGGTCGCGGATCACTCGTTGGATCTGAAAATCTTGAACGTCCGGAAGAGTCGCGCATTACTCGTTGAATCAAGAAATCTTCGAAGTCCGACGCGGTCGCGCCTCACTCGTTGGATAAAAAAATTTTCGATGTTTGATAAAGTCGCGCATCACTCGTTGGATCGAGAATCTTTTGAAGTCCGCCGCAGTCGCGGATCGTTCGTTGGTTCGAAGAATTTTCAGAGTCTAACGCAGTCACGCATCACTCGTTGGTTCGAAAAATTTCCAAGGTCAGAAGGTCGCGCATCACTTAATGGATCGAACGATTTCTGAAGTCCAAAGAGTTTGCGCATCACTGGTTGGATCGAAAAATTTTCAAAGTCCGAAGGAGTCGCGCCTCACTCGTTGAATCGAAGAATTTTCAAAGTCCGGGAGGGTCGCGCATCACTCGTTAAATCGAGAAATCTTCGAAGTCCGACGCGGTCGCGCCTCACTCGTTGGATCAAAGAATTTTCCAAGTCTGACGCAGTCGCGCATCACTCGTTGGATTATAAAATTTTCAAAGTCCGATAGAGTCGCGCATCACTCGTTGGATCGAAAAATTTTCGAAGTCCGGAAGAGTCGCGCATCACTCGTTAAATCGAGAAATCTTCGAAGTCCGACGCGGTCGCGCATCACTCGTTGGATCAAAAAATTTTCAAAGTATGGAGCAGTCGCGCGTCACTAGTTGGATTGAAGAATTTTTGAAGTCTGAAAGAGTCAAGCATCACGCTCCAGAACGGAAAATTCCCCAAGTCCGACGGAGTCGCGCATCACTCGTCGGATTGAAAAATTTTTGAAGTCCGACGGAGCCGCGCATCACTCGTTGGATCAAAAACCTTTTGAAGTCCGACGCAGTCGCGCATCTTTCTTTGGATCGAAGAATTTCTAAATTCCAACGCAGTCGCACCTCACTCGTTGAATCAAAAAATTTCCAAAGTCCGAAAGAGTCGCGCATCACTCGTTGGATCGAAAAATTTTCAAAGTCCGAAAGAGTCGCGCATCACTCGTCGGAACAAAAAATTTTTCAAGTCTGGAGGTCGCGCTTCACTTGATAGATCGAAAAATTTCTGAAGTCCGGAAGAGTCGCGCATCACTCGATGGATCAAAAAATTCTTGAAATCTGAAAGATTCGCGCATCACTCTCCGGATCGAGAAATTTTCAAAGTCTGAATGGGTCGCGCATCACTCGTTGGATCGAAAAATTCCCAAAGTCCGACGGAGCCGCGCATCACTCGTTGGATCAAAAATCTTCTGAAGTCCGACGCAGTCGCGCATCAGTCGTTGAATTGAAAAAATTTCCAGAGTCCGAAATAGTCGCCGATCACTCGTCAGATCAAGAAATTTTTATAGTCCGACGCAGTCGCGCGTCACTTATTGTTTCGAAAAATTTCCAAAGTCCGGAGGAGTCACGCATCACTTGTTGGATCGAAAGATGGTCAATGTCCGACGCAGTCGCGCATTACTCGTTGAATCGGAAAATTTTCGGAATCCGAATGATTCGCGCATCACTCGTTGGATCGAGAAATTTTCAAAGTCCGAAAGAAGCGCGCATCACTTGTTGAATCGTTAAATTTTTCGATTCCGGAAGAAACGCGCATCACTTGTTGAATCGAGAAATCTTCGAAGTCCGAAAGAGTCGCTCATCACTCGTTGGTTTGGGAAACCTTCGAAGTCCGACGCAGTCGCGCATCACTCTCTGGATCAGAAAATTTCCAAAGTCCGGAGCAGTCGCGCATTACTCGTTAGATTGAAAGATTTTCAAAGTCTGATAGAGTCGCGATTCACTCGTTAAATCGAGATATCTTCGAAGTCCGACGCGGTCGCGCATCACTCGTTGGATCAAACGATTTCTGAAGTCCGAAAGGTTTGCGCATCACTGGTTGGATCTAAAAATTTTCACAGTCCGAAAGAGTCGCGCATCACTGGTTAAATTGAAGAATTCCTGAAGTCCGGGAGGGTCGCGCATTACTCGTTGAATCAAAAGATTTTCAAAGTCTGAAAGAGTCGCGCATCAATCGTTGGATTGAAAAATCTTTGAAGTCCGACGCAGTCGCGCATCACTCTTTGAATCGGAAAATTTTCAAAGTCCGGAGCAGTCGCGCATCACTCGTTAGATTAAAAGATTTTTAAAGTCCGATAGAGTCGCGCATCACTCGTTGAATCGGAAAATTTTCAAAGTCCGGCGGAGCCGCGCATCTTTCGTTGGATGAAGAATCTTCTGAAGTCTGACGCAGTCGCGCATCACTCGTTAGATCGGAGAATTTTTGGAATCCGAAAGATTCGCGCATCACTCGTTGGATCGACAAATTTTCAAAGTCTGGATGAGTCGCGCATCACTCGTTTGATCGAAAAATTTCCAAAGTCCGGAAAGGTCGCGCATCAATCGTTAAATCAAAAAATTTTTGAAGTCCGGTAATGTCGCGAATCACTCGTTTGATCGAAAACTTCTCAAAGACCGACGGAGTCGCGCATCACTCGTTGGATCAGGAAGTTTTGGAAGTCCGACGCAGTCGCAGATCACTCGTTGGTTCGAATAATTCCCAAGGTCCGGAGGTCGCGCATCACTCAATGGATCGAAAGATTTCTGGAGTCCGGAAGATTTGCGCATCACTATTCGGATCAAAAAATTTTCAAAGTCCGAAAGAGTCGCGGATCACTCGTTAGATTGAAGAATTCTCAAAGTCCGAGAGGGTCGCGTATTACTCGTTGGATCAAAAGATTTTTAAAGTCCGAAAGAAGCGCGCATCACTCGTTGAATCGTGAAATTTTTTGAGTCCGGAAGAGTCACGCATCACTCGATGGATCGAAAAATTTTCGAAATCCGATGGAGTCGCGCACCACTCGTTGGATCGAAAATTTTCCAAAGTCCAAAAGAGTCACGCATCACTCGTTGGATCGAAAAATTTTCAAAGTCCGAAAGAGTCGCGCATCACTCGTCGGATCGAAAAATTTTTCAAGTCCGGAAGAGTCGCGCATCACTCCTCGGATCGATAAATTTTCAAAGTTCGACGCAGTCGCGAGTCACTCGTTAGATCAAAAAAATTTCAAAGTCCGAAGGAGTCGCGCATCACTCGTTGAATCAAAAAATTTCCAAAGTTCGAAAAACTTGCGCATCACTCGTTGGATCGAAAAATTTTTAAATTCCGAAAAAGTCGCGCATCTAACGTTGGATCGAAAAATTTTCAAAGTCCGAAAGAGTCGCGCATCACTCGTTGGATCGAAAATTTTTCAAAGTCCGACGCAGTCGCGCATCACTCGTTGGATCGAAAAATTTTCAAATTCCGAAAAAGTCGCGCATCACTCGTTGGATCGAAAAATTTCCGAAGTCCGAAAGAGTCGCGCATCACTCGTTAAATCAAAAATTTCTCAAATTCCGACGCAGTCGCGCATTACTCGTTGGATCGAAAAATTTTCAAAGTCCGAAAGATGCGCGCATCACTCGTCGGATCGAAAAATTTTCAAAGTTCAAAAAAGTTGCGCATCACTCGTTGGATCGAAAAATTTCAAAATTCCGAAAAAGTCGCGCATCACTCGTTGGATCGGAAAATTTTCAAAGTCCGAAAGAGTCGCGCATCACTCGTCGGATTGAAAAATTTTCAAAGTCCGAAAGAGTCGCGCATCACTCGTTAAATCGAAAAATTTTCAAAGTCCGAAAGAGTCGCGCATCACTCGTTAAATCGAAAATTTTTCAAAGTCCGACGCAGTCGCGCATCACTCGTTGGATCGGGAAATTTTCAAAGTCCGAAAAATGCGCGCATCACTCGTCGGATCGAAAAATTTTCAAAGTCCGAAAGAGTCGCGCATCACTCGTTCGATCGAAGATTTTCCAAAGTCCGAAAGAGTCGCGCATCACTCGTTGGATCGAAAAATTTTCAAAGTCCGAAAGAGTCGCGCATCACTCGTCGGATCGAAAAATTTTCAAAGTCCGAAAGATGCGCGCATCACTCGTTGGATCGAAAAATTTTCAAAGTTCAAAAAAAATGCGAATCACTCGTTGGATCGAAAAATTTCAGAATTCCGAAAAAGTCGCGCATCACTCGTTGGATCGAAAAATTTTCAAAGTCCGAAAGAGTCGCGCATCACTCGTTAAATCGAAAATTTTTCAAAGTCTGACGCAGTCGCGCATCACTCGTTGGATCAGAAAATTTTCAAAGTCCGAAAGATGCGCGCATCACTCGTCGGATCGAAAAATTTTCAAAGTCCGAAAGAGTCGCGCATCACTCGTTGGATCGAAAATTTTCCAAAGTCCGAAAGAGTCGCGCATCACTCGTTGGATCGGAAAATTTTCAAAGTCCGAAAGAGTCGCGCATCACTCGTTGGATCGAAAAATTTTAAAATTCCGAAAAAGTCGCGCATCACTCGTTGGATCGAAAAATATTCAAAGTCCGAAAGAGTCGCTTATCACTTGTTGAATCGGAAAATTTTCAATGTCCGAAAAAGTCGCGCATCACTCGTTGGATCGAAAAATTTTCAAAGCCCGAAAGAGTCGCGCATCACTCGTTGGATCAAAAAATTTCCAAAGTCCGACGGAGTCGCGCATCACTCGTTGGATCAAAAAATTTCCAAAGTCCGACGCAGTCGCGCATCACTCGTTGGATCGGAAAATTTTCAAAGTCCGAAAGAATCGCGCATCAGTCTTCGGATCGAAAATTTTCCAAAGTCCGAGAAAGTCGCGCATCACTCGTTGGATCGAAAAATTTTCAAAGTCCGAAAGAGTCGCGCATCACTCCTCGGATCGATAAATTTTCAAAGTTCGACGCAGTCGCGCATCACTCGTTAGATCAAAAAAATTTCAAAGTCCGAAGGAGTCGCGCATCACTCGTTAAATCGAGAAAATTTTCAAAGTTCGAAAAAGTTGCGCATCACTCGTTGGATCGAGAAATTTTCAAATTCCGAAAGAGTCGCGCATCACTCGTTGGATCAAAAAATTTCCAAAGTCCGACGGAGTCGCGCATCACTCGTCTAATCGAAAAATTTCCAAAGTCCGAAAGAGTCGCGCATCACTCGTTAGATCGAAAAATTTTCAAAGTTCGAAAAAGTTGCGTATCACTCGTTGAATCGAGAAATTTTCAAATTCCGAAGAAGTCGCGCATCACTCGTTGGATCGAAAAATTTTTAAAGTCCGAAAGAGTCGCGCATCACTCGTTAAATCGAAAATTTTTCGAAGTCCGAAGCAGTCGCGCATCACTCGTTGGATCAGAAAATTTTCAAAGTCCGAAAGATGCGCGCATCACTCGTCGGATCGAAAAATTTTCAAAGTCCGAAAGAGTCGCGCATCACTCGTTGGATCGAAAATTTTCCAAAGTCCGAAAGAGTCGCGCATCACTCGTTGGATCGAAAAATTTTCAAAGTCCGAAAGAGTCGCGCGTCACTCGTTGGATCGAAAAATTTGAAAATTCCGAAAAAGTCGCGCATCACTCGTTGGATCGAAAAATATTCAAAGTCCGAAAGAGTCGCTTATCACTTGTTGAATCGAAAAATTTCCGAAGTCCGACGGAGTCGCGCATCACTCGTTGGATCAAAAAATTTCCAAAGTCCGACGGAGTCGCGCATCACCCGTCTAATCAAAAAATTTCCAAAGTCCGAAAGAGTCGCGCATCACTCGTTGGATTGAAAAATTTTAAAGGTCCGAAAAAGTCGCGCATCACTCGTCTAATCGAAAAATTTTCAAAGTTCGAAAGAATCGCGTATCACTCTTCGGATCGAAAATTTTCCAAAGTCCGAGAAAGTCGCGCATCACTCCTCGGATCGATAAATTTTCAAAGTTCGACGCAGTCGCGCATCACTCGTTAGATCAAAAAAATTTCAAAGTCCGAAGGAGTCGCGCATCACTCGTTAAATCGAGAAAATTTTCAAAGTTCGAAAAATTTGCGCATCACTCGTTGGATCGAGAAATTTTCAAATTCCGAAAAAGTCGCGCATCACTCGTTGGATCGAAAAATTTTCAAAGTCCGAAAGAGTCGCGCACCACTCGTTGGATCAAAAAATTTCCAAAGTCCGACGGAGTCGCGCATCACTCGTCTAATCGAAAAATTTCCAAAGTCCGAAAGAGTCGCGCATCACTCGTTAGATCGAAAAATTTTCAAAGTTCGAAAAAGTTGCGTATCACTCGTTGAATCGAGAAATTTTCAAATTCCGAAGAAGTCGCGCATCACTCGTTGGATCGAAAAATTTTTAAAGTCCGAAAGAGTCGCGCATCACTCGTTAAATCGAAAATTTTTCGAAGTCCGAAGCAGTCGCGCATCACTCGTTGGATCAGAAAATTTTCAAAGTCCGAAAGATGCGCGCATCACTCGTCGGATCGAAAAATTTTCAAAGTCCGAAAGAGTCGCGCATCACTCGTTGGATCGAAAATTTTCCAAAGTCCGAAAGAGTCGCGCATCACTCGTTGGATCGAAAAATTTTCAAAGTCCGAAAGAGTCGCGCGTCACTCGTTGGATCGAAAAATTTGAAAATTCCGAAAAAGTCGCGCATCACTCGTTGGATCGAAAAATATTCAAAGTCCGAAAGAGTCGCTTATCACTTGTTGAATCGAAAAATTTCCGAAGTCCGACGGAGTCGCGCATCACTCGTTGGATCAAAAAATTTCCAAAGTCCGACGGAGTCGCGCATCACCCGTCTAATCGAAAAATTTCCAAAGTCCGAAAGAGTCGCGCATCACTCGTTGGATTGAAAAATTTTAAAGGTCCGAAAAAGTCGCGCATCACTCGTCTAATCGAAAAATTTTCAAAGTTCGAAAGAATCGCGCATCACTCTTCGGATCGAAAATTTTCCAAAGTCCGAGAAAGTCGGGCATCACTCGTTGGATCGAAAAATTTTAAAATTCCGAAAAAGTCGCGCATCACTCGTTGGATCGAAAAATATTCAAAGTCCGAAAGAGTCGCTTATCACTTGTTGAATCGGAAAATTTTCAATGTCCGAAAAAGTCGCGCATCACTCGTTGGATCGAAAAATTTTCAAAGCCCGAAAGAGTCGCGCATCACTCGTTGGATCAAAAAATTTCCAAAGTCCGACGGAGTCGCGCATCACTCGTTGGATCAAAAAATTTCCAAAGTCCGACGCAGTCGCGCATCACTCGTTGGATCGGAAAATTTTCAAAGTCCGAAAGAATCGCGCATCACTCTTCGGATCGAAAATTTTCCAAAGTCCGAGAAAGTCGCGCATCACTCGTTGGATCGAAAAATTTTCAAAGTCCGAAAGAGTCGCGCATCACTCCTCGGATCGATAAATTTTCAAAGTTCGACGCAGTCGCGCATCACTCGTTAGATCAAAAAAATTTCAAAGTCCGAAGGAGTCGCGCATCACTCGTTAAATCGAGAAAATTTTCAAAGTTCGAAAAAGTTGCGCATCACTCGTTGGATCGAGAAATTTTCAAATTCCGAAAAAGTCGCGCATCACTCGTTGGATCGAAAAATTTTCAAAGTCCGAAAGTGTCGCGCATCACTCGTTGGATCAAAAAATTTCCAAAGTCCGACGGAGTCGCGCATCACTCGTCTAATCGAAAAATTTCCAAAGTCCGAAAGAGTCGCGCATCACTCGTTAGATCGAAAAATTTTCAAAGTTCGAAAAAGTTGCGTATCACTCGTTGAATCGAGAAATTTTCAAATTCCGAAGAAGTCGCGCATCACTCGTTGGATCGAAAAATTTTTAAAGTCCGAAAGAGTCGCGCATCACTCGTTAAATCGAAAATTTTTCGAAGTCCGAAGCAGTCGCGCATCACTCGTTGGATCAGAAAATTTTCAAAGTCCGAAAGATGCGCGCATCACTCGTCGGATCGAAAAATTTTCAAAGTCCGAAAGAGTCGCGCATCACTCGTTGGATCGAAAATTTTCCAAAGTCCGAAAGAGTCGCGCATCACTCGTTGGATCGAAAAATTTTCAAAGTCCGAAAGAGTCGCGCGTCACTCGTTGGATCGAAAAATTTGAAAATTCCGAAAAAGTCGCGCATCACTCGTTGGATCGAAAAATATTCAAAGTCCGAAAGAGTCGCTTATCACTTGTTGAATCGAAAAATTTCCAAAGTCCGACGGAGTCGCGCATCACTCGTTGGATCAAAAAATTTCCAAAGTCCGACGGAGTCGCGCATCACCCGTCTAATCGAAAAATTTCCAAAGTCCGAAAGAGTCGCGCATCACTCGTTGGATTGAAAAATTTTAAAGGTCCGAAAAAGTCGCGCATCACTCGTCTAATCGAAAAATTTTCAAAGTTCGAAAGAATCGCGCATCACTCTTCGGATCGAAAATTTTCCAAAGTCCGAGAAAGTCGGGCATCACTCGTTGGATCGAAAAATTTTCAAAGTCCGAGAAAGTCGCGCATCACTCCTCGGATCGATAAATTTTCAAAGTTCGACGCAGTCGCGCATCACTCGTTAGATCAAAAAAATTTCAAAGTCCGAAGGAGTCGCGCATCACTCGTTAAATCGAGAAAATTTTCAAAGTCCGAAAGAGTCGCGCATCACTCGTTGGATCGGAAAATTTTAAAATTCCGAAAAAGTCGCGCATCACTCGTTGGATCGAAAAATTTTTAAAGTCCGAAAGAGTCCCGCATCACTCGTTAAATCAAAAATTTTTCAAAGTCCGACGCAGTCGCGCATCACTTGTTGGATCGGAAAATTTTCAAAGTCCGAAAGATGCGCGCATCACTCGTTGGATCGAAAATTTTCCAAAGTCCGAAAGAGTCACGCATCACTCGTTGGATCGAAAAATTTTCAAAGTCCGAAAGAGTCCCGCATCACTCGTTAAATCAAAAATTTTTCAAAGTCCGACGCAGTCGCGCATCACTTGTTGGATCGGAAAATTTTCAAAGTCCGAAAGATGCGCGCATCACTCGTTGGATCGAAAATTTTCCAAAGTCCGAAGAAGTCGCGCATCACTCGTTGAATCGAAAAATTTTCAAAGTTCGAAAAAGTTAAGCATCACTCGTTGGATCGAAAAATTTTCAAATTCCGAAAAAGTCGCGCATCACTCGTTGGATCGAAAAATTTTTCAAAGTCCGACGCAGTCGCGCATCTTTCGTTGGATCGAAAAATTTTCAAAGTCCAAAAGATGCGCGCATCACTCGTCGGATCAAAAAATTTTCAAAGTCCGAAAGAGTCGCGCATCACTCGTTGGATCAAAAATTTTTCAAGGTCCGACGCAGTCGCGCATCACTCGTTGGATCGAAAAATTTTCAAATTCCGAAAAAGCCGCGCATCACTCGTTGGATCGAAAAATCTCTAAATTCCGACGGAGTCGCGCATCACTCGTCTAATCGAAAATTTTCCAAAGTCCGAAAGAGTCGCGCATCACTCGTTGAATCGAAAAATTTTAAAGGTCCGAAAAAGTCGCGCATCACTCGTCTAATCGAAAAATTTTCGAAGTTCGAAAGCGTCGCGCATCACTCGTCGGATCGAAAAATCTTCAAAAGTCAAAAAAGTTGCGCATCACTCGTTGGATCGAAAAATTTTCAAGGTCCGAAAGAGTCGCGCATCACTTGTTGAATCGAAAAATTTTCAAAGTCCGAAAGATGCGCGCATCACTCGTTGGATCGGAAAATTTTCGAAGTCCGAAAGATGCGCGCATCACTCGTCGGATCGAAAAATTTTCAAAGTCCGAAAGAGTCGCGCATCACTCGTTGGATCGAAAATTTTCCAAAGTCCGAAAGAGTCACGCATCACTCGTTGGATCGAAAAATTTTCAAAGTCCGAAAGAGTCGCGCATGACTCGTTGGATCAAAAAATTTTCAAAGTCCGAAAGAGTCGCGCATCACTCGTTGGATCGAAAATTTTCCAAAGTCCGAAAAAGTCGCGCATCACTCGTTGGATCGAAAAATTTTCAAAGTCCGAAAGAGTCGCGCATCACTCGTCGGATCGAAAAATTTTCAAAGTCCGAAAGAGTCGCGCATCACTCGTCGGATCGAAAAATTTTCAAATTTCGAAAGAGTCGCGCATCACTCCTCGGATCGATAAATTTTCAAATTTCGACGCAGTCGCGCATCACTCGTTGAATCAAAAATTTTTCAAAGTCCGAAGGAGTCGCGCATCACTCGTTGAATCGAAAAATTTTCAAAGTTCGAAAAAGTTAAGCATCACTCGTTGGATCGAAAAATTTTCAAATTCCGAAAAAGTCGTGCATCACTCGTTGGATCGAAAAATTTTTCAAAGTCCGACGCAGTCGCGCATCTTTCGTTGGATCGAAAAATTTTCAAAGTCCAAAAGATGCGCGCATCACTCGTCGAATCAAAAAATTTTCAAAGTCCGAAAGAGTCGCGCATCACTCGTTGGATCGAAAATTTTTCAAGGTCCGACGCAGTCGCGCATCACTCGTTGGATCAAAAAATTTTCAAATTCCGAAAAAGCCGCGCATCACTCGTTGGATCGAAAAATTTTTGAAGTCCGAAAGAGTCGCGCATCACTCGTTGGATCGGAAAATTTTTAAAGTCCGACAGAGTCGCGCTTCACTCGTTGGATCGAAAAATCTCTAAATTCCGACGGAGTCGCGCATCACTCGTCTAATCGAAAGATTTCCAAAGTCCGAAAGAGTCGCGCATCACTCGTTGAATCGAAAAATTTTAAAGGTCCGACGCAGTCGCGCATCACTTGTTGGATCGGAAAATTTTCAAAGTCCGAAAGATGCGCGCATCACTCGTTGGATCGAAAATTTTCCAAAGTCCGAAAGAGTCACGCATCACTCGTTGGATCGAAAAATTTCCAAAGTCCGACGAAGTCGCGCATCACTCGTTGGATCAAAAAATTTCCAAAGTCCGACGCAGTCGCGCATCACTCGTCGGATCGAAAAATTTTAAAGGTCCGAAAAAGTCGCGCATCACTCGTCCAATCGAGAAATTTTCAAAGTTCGAAAGATGCGCGCATCACTCGTTGGATCGAAAAATATTCAAAGTCCGAAAGAGTCGCTTATCACTTGTTGAATCAAAAAATTTTCAAAGTCCGAAAAAGTCGCGCATCACTCGTTGGATCGAAAAATTTTCAAAGTCCGAAAGAGTCGCGCATCACTCGTTGGATCGAAAAATTTCCAAAGTCCGACGGAGTCGCGCATCACTCGTCTAATCGAAAAATTTCCAAAGTCCGAAAGAGTCGCGCATCACTCGTTGGATCGAAAAATTTTCAAAGTCCGAAAAAGTCGCGCATCACTCGTTGGATCGAAAAATTTTCAAAGTCCGAAAGAGTCGCGCATCACTCGTTGGATCGAAAAATTTCCAAAGTCCGACGGAGTCGCGCATCACTCGTCTAATCGAAAAATTTCCAAAGTCCGAAAGAGTCGCGCATCACTCGTCGGATCGAAAAATTTTCAGAGTTCAAAAAAGTTGCGCATTACTCGTTGGATCGAAATATTTTCAAAGTCCGAGAGAGTCGCGCATCACTTGTTGAATCGAAAAATTTTCGGAATCCGAAAAAGTCGCGCATCGCTCGTTGGATCCAAAAATTTTCAAAGTCCGAAAGAGTCGCGCATCACTCGTTGAATCGAAAAATTTTCAAAGTTCGAAAAAGTTGCGCATCACTCGTTGAATCGAAAAATTTTCAAATTCCGAAAAAGTCGCGCATCACTCGTTGGATCGAAAAATTTTTAAAGTCCGAAAGAGTAGCGCATCACTCGTTAAATCGAAAATTTTTCAAAGTCCGACGCAGTCGCGCATCACTCGTTGGATCAGAAAATTTTCAAAGTCCGAAAGATGCGCGCATCACTCGTCGGATCGAAAAATTTTCAAAGTCCGAAAGAGTCGCGCATCACTCGTTGGATCGAAAATTTTCCAAAGTCCGAAAGAGTCGCGCATCACTCGTTGGATCGAAAAATTTTCGAAGTCCGAAAGAGTCGCGCATCACTCGTTGGATCGAAAAATTTTAAAATTCCGAAAAAGTCGCGCATCACTCGTTGGATCGAAAAATATTCGAAGTCCGAAAGAGTCGCTTATCACTTGTTGAATCGAAAAATTTTCAATGTCCGAAAAAGTCGCGCATCACTCGTTGGATCGAAAAATTTTCAAAGCCCGAAAGAGTCGCGCATCACTCGTTGGATCGAAAAATTTCCAAAGTCCGACGGAGTCGCGCATCACTCGTTGGATCAAAAAATTTCCAAAGTCCGACGCAGTCGCGCATCTTTCGTTGGATCGGAAAATTTTCAAAGTCCGAAAGAGTCGCGCATCACTCGTTGGATCGAAACATTTTCAAAGTTCAAAAAAGTCGCGCATCACTCGTTGAATCGAAAAATTTTCAAAGTTCGAAAAAGTTAAGCATCACTCGTTGGATCGAAAAATTTTCAAATTCCGAAAAAGTCGCGCATCACTCGTTGGATCGAAAAATTTTTCAAAGTCCGACGCAGTCGCGCATCTTTCGTTGGATCGAAAAATTTTCAAAGTCCAAAAGATGCGCGCATCACTCGTCGGATCAAAAAATTTTCAAAGTCCGAAAGAGTCGCGCATCACTCGTTGGATCAAAAATTTTTCAAGGTCCGACGCAGTCGCGCATCACTCGTTGGATCGAAAAATTTTCAAATTCCGAAAAAGCCGCGCATCACTCGTTGGATCGAAAAATCTCTGGATTCCGACGGAGTCGCGCATCACTCGTCTAATCGAAAATTTTCCAAAGTCCGAAAGAGTCGCGCATCACTCGTTGAATCGAAAAATTTTAAAGGTCCGAAAAAGTCGCGCATCACTCGTCTAATCGAAAAATTTTCGAAGTTCGAAAGCGTCGCGCATCACTCGTCGGATCGAAAAATCTTCAAAAGTCAAAAAAGTTGCGCATCACTCGTTGGATCGAAAGATTTTCAAGGTCCGAAAGAGTCGCGCATCACTTGTTGAATCGAAAAATTTTCAAAGTCCGAAAGATGCGCGCATCACTCGTTGGATCGGAAAATTTTCGAAGTCCGAAAGATGCGCGCATCACTCGTCGGATCGAAAAATTTTCAAAGTCCGAAAGAGTCGCGCATCACTCGTTGGATCGAAAATTTTCCAAAGTCCGAAAGAGTCACGCATCACTCGTTGGATCGAAAAATTTTCAAAGTCCGAAAGAGTCGCGCATGACTCGTTGGATCAAAAAATTTTCAAAGTCCGAAAGAGTCGCGCATCACTCGTTGGATCGAAAATTTTCCAAAGTCCGAAAAAGTCGCGCATCACTCGTTGGATCGAAAAATTTTCAAAGTCCGAAAGAGTCACGCATCACTCGTCGGATCGAAAAATTTTCAAAGTCCGAAAGAGTCGCGCATCACTCGTCGGATCGAAAAATTTTCAAAGTCCGGAAGAGTCACGCATCACTCGTTGGATCGAAAAATTTTCAAAGTCCGAAAGAGTCGCGCATCACTCGTCGGATCGAAAAATTTTCAAATTTCGAAAGAGTCGCGCATCACTCCTCGGATCGATAAATTTTCAAATTTCGACGCAGTCGCGCATCACTCGTTGAATCAAAAATTTTTCAAAGTCCGAAGGAGTCGCGCATCACTCGTTGAATCGAAAAATTTTCAAAGTTCGAAAAAGTTAAGCATCACTCGTTGGATCGAAAAATTTTCAAATTCCGAAAAAGTCGTGCATCACTCGTTGGATCGAAAAATTTTTCAAAGTCCGACGCAGTCGCGCATCTTTCGTTGGATCGAAGAATTTTCAAAGTCCAAAAGATGCGCGCATCACTCGTCGAATCAAAAAATTTTCAAAGTCCGAAAGAGTCGCGCATCACTCGTTGGATCGAAAATTTTTCAAGGTCCGACGCAGTCACGCATCACTCGTTGGATCAAAAAATTTTCAAATTCCGAAAAAGCCGCGCATCACTCGTTGGATCGAAAAATTTTTGAAGTCCGAAAGAGTCGCGCATCACTCGTTGGATCGGAAAATTTTTAAAGTCCGACAGAGTCGCGCTTCACTCGTTGGATCGAAAAATCTCTAAATTCCGACGGAGTCGCGCATCACTCGTCTAATCGAAAGATTTCCAAAGTCCGAAAGAGTCGCGCATCACTCGTTGAATCGAAAAATTTTAAAGGTCCGACGCAGTCGCGCATCACTTGTTGGATCGGAAAATTTTCAAAGTCCGAAAGAGTCGCTTATCACTTGTTGAATCAAAAAATTTTCAAAGTCCGAAAAAGTCGCGCATCACTCGTTGGATCGAAAAATTTTCAAAGTCCGAAAGAGTCGCGCATCACTCGTTGGATCGAAAAATTTCCAAAGTCCGACGGAGTCGCGCATCACTCGTCTAATCGAAAAATTTCCAAAGTCCGAAAGAGTCGCGCATCACTCGTTGGATCGAAAAATTTTCAAAGTCCGAAAAAGTCGCGCATCACTCGTTGGATCGAAAAATTTTCAAAGTCCGAAAGAGTCGCGCATCACTCGTTGGATCGAAAAATTTCCAAAGTCCGACGGAGTCGCGCATCACTCGTCTAATCGAAAAATTTCCAAAGTCCGAAAGAGTCGCGCATCACTCGTCGGATCGAAAAATTTTCAGAGTTCAAAAAAGTTGCGCATTACTCGTTGGATCGAAATATTTTCAAAGTCCGAGAGAGTCGCGCATCACTTGTTGAATCGAAAAATTTTCGGAATCCGAAAAAGTCGCGCATCGCTCGTTGGATCCAAAAATTTTCAAAGTCCGAAAGAGTCGCGCATCACTCGTTGAATCGAAAAATTTTCAAAGTTCGAAAAAGTTGCGCATCACTCGTTGAATCGAAAAATTTTCAAATTCCGAAAAAGTCGCGCATCACTCGTTGGATCGAAAAATTTTTAAAGTCCGAAAGAGTAGCGCATCACTCGTTAAATCGAAAATTTTTCAAAGTCCGACGCAGTCGCGCATCACTCGTTGGATCAGAAAATTTTCAAAGTCCGAAAGATGCGCGCATCACTCGTCGGATCGAAAAATTTTCAAAGTCCGAAAGAGTCGCGCATCACTCGTTGGATCGAAAATTTTCCAAAGTCCGAAAGAGTCGCGCATCACTCGTTGGATCGAAAAATTTTCGAAGTCCGAAAGAGTCGCGCATCACTCGTTGGATCGAAAAATTTTAAAATTCCGAAAAAGTCGCGCATCACTCGTTGGATCGAAAAATATTCAAAGTCCGAAAGAGTCGCTTATCACTTGTTGAATCGAAAAATTTTCAATGTCCGAAAAAGTCGCGCATCACTCGTTGGATCGAAAAATTTTCAAAGCCCGAAAGAGTCGCGCATCACTCGTTGGATCGAAAAATTTCCAAAGTCCGACGGAGTCGCGCATCACTCGTTGGATCAAAAAATTTCCAAAGTCCGACGCAGTCGCGCATCTTTCGTTGGATCGGAAAATTTTCAAAGTCCGAAAGAGTCGCGCATCACTCGTTGGATCGAAACATTTTCAAAGTTCAAAAAAGTTGCGCATCACTCGTTGGATCAAAAAATTTTCGAAGTCCGAAAGAGTCGCGCATCACTCTTCGGATCGAAAATTTCCCAAAGTCCGAGAAAGTCGCGCATCACTCGTTGGATCGAAAAATTTTCAAAGTTCGACGCAGTCGCGCATCACTCGTTAGATCAAAAAAATTTCAAAGTCCGAAGGAGTCGCGCATCACTCGTTAAATCGAGAAAATTTTCAAAGTTCGAAAAAGTTGCGCATCACTCGTTGGATCGAGAAATTTTCAAATTCCGAAAAAGTCGCGCATCACTCGTTGGATCGAAAAATTTTCAAAGTCCGAAAGAGTCGCGCATCACTCGTTAAATCAAAAATTTTTCAAAGTCCGACGCAGTCGCGCATCACTCGTTGGATCGGAAAATTTTCAAAGTCCGAAAGATGCGCGCATCACTCGTTGGATCGAAAATTTTCCACTGTCCGAAAGAGTCACGCATCACTCGTTGGATCGAAAAATTTTCAAAGTCCGAAAGAGTCGCGCATCACTCGTCGGATCGAAAAATTTTCAAAGTCCAAAAGAGTCGCGCATCACTCCTCGGATCGATAAATTTTCAAAGTTCGACGCAGTCACGCATCACTCGTTGAATCAAAAATTTTTCAAAGTCCGAAGGAGTCGCGCATCACTCGTTAAATCGGAAAATTTTCAAAGTTCGAAAAAGTTAAGCATCACTCGTTGGATCGAAAAATTTTCAAATTCCGAAAAAGTCGCGCATCACTCGTTGGATCGAAAAATTTTTCAGAGTCCGACGCAGTCGCGCATCTTTCGTTGGATCGAAAAAATTTCAAAGTCCGACGGAGTCGCGCATCACCCGTCTAATCGAAAAATTTCCAAAGTCCGAAAGAGTCGCGCATCACTCGTTGGATCGAAAAATTTTAAAGGTCCGAAAAAGTCGCGCATCACTCGTCCAATCGAGAAATTTTCAAAGTTCGAAAGATGCGCGCATCACTCGTTGGATCGAAAAATATTCAAAGTCCGAAAGAGTCGCTTATCACTTGTTGAATCAAAAAATTTTCAAAGTCCGAAAAAGTCGCGCATCACTCGTTGGATCGAAAAATTTTCAAAGTCCGAAAGAGTCGCGCATCACTCGTTGGATCGAAAAATTTCCAAAGTCCGACGGAGTCGCGCATCACTCGTCTAATCGAAAAATTTCCAAAGTCCGAAAGAGTCGCGCATCACTCGTTGGATCGAAAAATTTTAAAGGTCCGAAAAAGTCGCGCATCACTCGTCTAATCGAAAAATTTTCAAAGTTCGAGAGAGTCGCGCATCACTCGTCGGATCGAAAAATTTTCAAAGTTCAAAAAAGTTGCGCATTACTCGTTGGATCGAAATATTTTCAAAGTCCGAGAGAGTCGCGCATCACTTGTTGAATCGAAAAATTTTTCGGAATCCGAAAAAGTCGCGCATCACTCGTTGGATCCAAAAATTTTCAAAGTCCGAAAGAGTCGCGCATCACTCGTTGAATCGAAAAATTTTCAAAGTTCGAAAAAGTTGCGCATCACTCGTTGAATCGAAAAATTTTCAAATTCCGAAAAAGTCGCGCATCACTCGTTGGATCGAAAAATTTTTAAAGTCCGAAAGAGTAGCGCATCACTCGTTAAATCGAAAATTTTTCAAAGTCCGACGCAGTCGCGCATCACTCGTTGGATCAGAAAATTTTCAAAGTCCGAAAGATGCGCGCATCACTCGTTGGATCGAAAAATTTTAAAGGTCCGAAAAAGTCGCGCATCACTCGTCCAATCGAGAAATTTTCAAAGTTCGAAAGATGCGCGCATCACTCGTTGGATCGAAAAATATTCAAAGTCCGAAAGAGTCGCTTATCACTTGTTGAATCAAAAAATTTTCAAAGTCCGAAAAAGTCGCGCATCACTCGTTGGATCGAAAAATTTTCAAAGTCCGAAAGAGTCGCGCATCACTCGTTGGATCGAAAAATTTCCAAAGTCCGACGGAGTCGCGCATCACTCGTCTAATCGAAAAATTTCCAAAGTCCGAAAGAGTCGCGCATCACTCGTTGGATCGAAAAATTTCAAAGGTCCGAAAAAGTCGCGCATCACTCGTCTAATCGAAAAATTTTCAAAGTTCGAGAGAGTCGCGCATCACTCGTCGGATCGAAAAATTTTCAAAGTTCAAAAAAGTTGCGCATTACTCGTTGGATCGAAATATTTTCAAAGTCCGAGAGAGTCGCGCATCACTTGTTGAATCGAAAAATTTTTCGGAATCCGAAAAAGTCGCGCATCACTCGTTGGATCCAAAAATTTTCAAAGTCCGAAAGAGTCGCGCATCACTCGTTGGATCGAAAATTTTCCAAAGTTCGAAAAAGTTGCGCATCACTCGTTGAAACGAAAAATTTTCAAATTCCGAAAAAGTCGCGCATCACTCGTTGGATCGAAAAATTTTAAAATTCCGAAAAAGTCGCGCATCACTCGTTGGATCGAAAAATATTCAAAGTCCGAAAGAGTCGCTTATCACTTGTTGAATCGAAAAATTTTCAATGTCCGAAAGAGTAGCGCATCACTCGTTAAATCGAAAATTTTCAAAGTCCGAAAGATGCGCGCATCACTCGTCGGATCGAAAAATTTTCAAAGTCCGAAAGAGTCGCGCATCACTCGTTGGATCGAAAATTTTCCAAAGTCCGAAAGAGTCGCGCATCACTCGTTAGATCGAAAAATTTTCAAAGTCCGAAAGAGTCGCGCATCACTCGTTGGATCGAAAAATTTTCAATGTCCGAAAAAGTCGCGCATCACTCGTTGGATCGAAAAATTTTCAAAGCCCGAAAGAGTCGCGCATCACTCGTTGGATCGAAAAATTTCCAAAGTCCGACGGAGTCGCGCATCACTCGTTGGATCAAAAAATTTCCAAAGTCCGACGCAGTCGCGCATCACTCGTTGGATCGGAAAATTTTCAAAGTCCGAAAGAGTCGCGCATCACTCGTTGGATCGAAACATTTTCAAAGTTCAAAAAAGTTGCGCATCACTCGTTGGATCAAAAAATTTTCGAAGTCCGAAAGAGTCGCGCATCACTCTTCGGATCGAAAATTTCCCAAAGTCCGAGAAAGTCGCGCATCACTCGTTGGATCGAAAAATTTTCAAAGTCCGAGAGAGTCGCGCATCACTCCTCGGATCGATAAATTTTCAAAGTTCGACGCAGTCGCGCATCACTCGTTAGATCAAAAAAATTTCAAAGTCCGAAGGAGTCGCGCATCACTCGTTAAATCGAGAAAATTTTCAAAGTTCGAAAAAGTTGCGCATCACTCGTTGGATCGAGAAATTTTCAAATTCCGAAAAAGTCGCGCATCACTCGTTGGATCGAAAAATTTTCAAAGTCCGAAAGAGTCGCGCATCACTCGTTAAATCAAAAATTTTTCAAAGTCCGACGCAGTCGCGCATCACTCGTTGGATCGGAAAATTTTCAAAGTCCGAAAGATGCGCGCATCACTCGTTGGATCGAAAATTTTCCAAAGTCCGAAAGAGTCACGCATCACTCGTTGGATCGAAAAATTTTCAAAGTCCGAAAGAGTCGCGCATCACTCGTCGGATCGAAAAATTTTCAAAGTCCGAAAGAGTCGCGCATCACTCCTCGGATCGATAAATTTTCAAAGTTCGACGCAGTCACGCATCACTCGTTGAATCGAAAATTTTTCAAAGTCCGAAGGAGTCGCGCATCACTCGTTAAATCGAAAAATTTTCAAAGTTCGAAAAAGTTAAGCATCACTCGTTGGATCGAAAAATTTTCAAATTCCGAAGAAGTCGCGCATCACTCGTTGGATCGAAAAATTTTTCAAAGTCCGACGCAGTCGCGCATCTTTCGTTGGATCGAAAAATTTTCAAAGTCCGAAAGATGCGCGCATCACTCGTCGGATCAAAAAATTTTCAAAGTCCGAAGGAGTCGCGCATCACTCGTTAAATCGAAAAATTTTCAAAGTTCGAAAAAGTTAAGCATCACTCGTTGGATCGAAAAATTTTCAAATTCCGAAGAAGTCGCGCATCACTCGTTGGATCGAAAAATTTTTCAAAGTCCGACGCAGTCGCGCATCTTTCGTTGGATCGAAAAATTTTCAAAGTCCGAAAGATGCGCGCATCACTCGTCGGATCGAAAAATTTTCAAAGTCCGAAAGAGTCGCGCATCACTCGTTGGATCGAAAATTTTTCAAAGTCCGACGCAGTCGCGCATCACTCGTTGGATCGAAAAAATTTCAAAAACCGACGGAGTCGCGCATCACTCGTCTAATCGAAAAATTTCCAAAGTCCGAAAGAGTCGCGCATCACTCGTTGGATCGAAAAATTTTGAAGGTCCGAAAAAGTCGCGCATCACTCGTCTGATCGAAAAATTGTCAAAGTTCGAAAGAGTCGCGCATCACTCGTCGGATCGAAAAATTTTCAAAGTTCAAAAAAGTTGCGCATCACTCGTTGGATCGGAATATTTTCAAAGTCCGAAAGAGTCGCGCATCACTTGTTGAATCAAAAAATTTTCGGAATCCGAAAAAGTCGCGCATCACTCGTTAAATCGAAAAATTTTCGAATTCCGAAAGAGTCGCGCATCACTCGTTAAATCGAAAAATTTTCAAAGTTCGAAAAAGTTGCGCATCACTCGTTGAATCGAAAAATTTTCAAATTCCGAAAAAGTCGCGCATCACTCGTTGGATCAAAAAATTTTTAAAGTCCAAAAGAGTCGCGCATCACTCGTTAAATCGAAAATTTTTCAAAGTCCGACGCAGTCGCGCATCACTCGTTGGATCGGAAAATTTTCAAAGTCCGAAAGATGCGCACATCACTCGTCGGATCGAAAAATTTTCAAAGTCCGAAAGAGTCGCGCATCACTCGTTGGATCAAAAATTTTCCAAAGTCCGAAAGAGTCGCGCATCACTCGTTGGATCGAAAAATTTTCAAAGTCCGAAAGAGTCGCGCATCACTCGTTGGATCGAAGAATTTTAAAATTCCGAAAAAGTCGCGCATCACTCGTTGGATCGAAAAATATTCAAAGTCCGAAAGAGTCGCTTATCACTCGTTGAATCGAAAAATTTTCAAAGTCCGAAAGAGTCGCGCATCACTCCTCGGATTGATAAATTTCCAAAGTTCGACGCAGTCGCGCATCACTCGTTGGATCGAAAATTTTTCAAAGTCCGAAGGAGTCGCGCATCACTCGTTAAATTGAAAAATTTTCAAAGTTCGAAAAAGTTGCGCATCACTCGTTGGATCGAAAAATTTTCAAATTCCGAAAGATGCGCGCATCACTCCTCGGATCGAAAAATTTTCAAAGTCCGACGGAGTCGCGCATCACTCGTTGGATCAAAAAATTTCCAAAGTACGACGCAGTCGCGCATCACTCGTTGGATCGGAAAATTTTCGAAGTCCGAAAGAGTCGCGCATCACTCGTTGGATCGAAAAATTTTCAAAGTTCAAAAAAGTTGCGCATCACTCGTTGGATCAAAAAATTTTCAAAGTCCGAGAGAGTCGCGCATCACTCCTCGGATCGATAAATTTTCAAAGTTCGACGCAGTCGCGCATCACTCGTTAGATCAAAAAAATTTCAAAGTCCGAAGGAGTCGCGCATCACTCGTTGGATCGGAAAATTTTTAAAGTCCGAAAGAGTCGCGCATCACTCGTTGGATCGAAAAATCTCTAAATTCCGACGGAGTCGCGCATCACTCGTCTAATCGAAAAATTTCCAAAGTCCGAAAGAGTCGCGCATCACTCGTTGAATCGAAAAATTTTAAAGGTCCGAAAAAGTCGCGCATCACTCGTCTAATCGAAAAATTTTCAAAGTTCGAAAGAGTCGCGCATCACTCGTCGGATCGAAAAATTTTCAAAAGTCAAAAAAGTTGCGCATCACTCGTTGGATCGAAAAATTTTCAAGGTCCGAAAGAGTCGCGCATCACTTGTTGAATCGAAAAATTTTCAAAGTCCGAAAAAGTCGCGCATCACTCGTTGGATCGAAAAATTTTCAAAGTCCGAAAGATGCGCGCATCACTCGTTGGATCGGAAAATTTTCGAAGTCCGAAAGAGTCGCGCATCACTCGTTGGATCGAAAATTTTCCAAAGTCCGAAAGAGTCGCGCATCACTCGTCTAATCGAAAAATTTCCAAAGTTCAAAAAAGTTGCGCATCACTCGTTGGATCGAAAAATTTTCAAAGTCCGAAAGAGTCGCGCATCACTTGTTGAATCGAAAAATTTTCAAAGTCCGAAATAGTCGCGCATCACTCGTTGGATCAAAAAATTTTCAAAGTCCGAAAGAGTCGCGCATCACTCGTTGGATCGAAAATTTTCCAAAGTCCGAGAAAGTCGCGCATCACTCGTTGGATCAAAAAATTTTCAAAGTCCGAGAGAGTCGCGCATCACTCGTTGGATCGAAAATTTTCCAGAGTCCGAAAGAGTCACGCATCACTCGTTGGATCGAAAAATTTTCAAAGTCCGAAAGAGTCGCGCATCACTCGTCGGATCGAAAAATTTTCAAAGTCCGAAAGAGTCGCGCATCACTCCTCGGATTGATAAATTTCCAAAGTTCGACGCAGTCGCGCATCACTCGTTGGATCGAAAATTTTTCAAAGTCCGAAGGAGTCGCGCATCACTCGTTAAATTGAAAAATTCTCAAAGTTCGAAAAAGTTGCGCATCACTCGTTGGATCGAAAAATTTTCAAATTCCGAAAGATGCGCGCATCACTCGTCGGATCGAAAAATTTTCAAAGTCCGACGGAGTCGCGCATCACTCGTTGGATCAAAAAATTTCCAAAGTACGACGCAGTCGCGCATCACTCGTTGGATCGGAAAATTTTCGAAGTCCGAAAGAGTCGCGCATCACTCGTTGGATCGAAAAATTTTCAAAGTTCAAAAAAGTTGCGCATCACTCGTTGGATCAAAAAATTTTCAAAGTCCGAGAGAGTCGCGCATCACTCCTCGGATCGATAAATTTTCAAAGTTCGACGCAGTCGCGCATCACTCGTTAGATCAAAAAAATTTCAAAGTCCGAAGGAGTCGCGCATCACTCGTTGGATCGGAAAATTTTTAAAGTCCGAAAGAGTCGCGCATCACTCGTTGGATCGAAAAATCTCTAAATTCCGACGGAGTCGCGCATCACTCGTCTGATCGAAAAATTTCCAAAGTCCGAAAGAGTCGCGCATCACTCGTTGAATCGAAAAATTTTAAAGGTCCGAAAAAGTCGCGCATCACTCGTCTAATCGAAAAATTTTCAAAGTTCGAAAGAGTCGCGCATCACTCGTCGGATCGAAAAATTTTCAAAAGTCAAAAAAGTTGCGCATCACTCGTTGGATCGAAAAATTTTCAAGGTCCGAAAGAGTCGCGCATCACTTGTTGAATCGAAAAATTTTCAAAGTCCGAAAAAGTCGCGCATCACTCGTTGGATCGAAAAATTTTCAAAGTCCGAAAGATGCGCGCATCACTCGTTGGATCGGAAAATTTTCGAAGTCCGAAAGAGTCGCGCATCACTCGTTGGATCGAAAATTTTCCAAAGTCCGAAAGAGTCGCGCATCACTCGTTGGATCGAAAAATTTTCAAAGTCCGAAAGAGTCGCGCATCACTCGTTGGATCGAAAAATTTTCAAAGTCCGAAAGAGTCGCGCATCACTCGTTGGATCGAAAATTTTCCAAAGTCCGAAAAAGTCGCGCATCACTCGTTGGATCGAAAAATTTTCAAAGTCCGAAAGAGTCGCGCATCACTCGTCGAATCGAAAAATTTTCAAAGTCCGAAAGAGTCGCGCATCACTCCTCGGATCGATAAATTTTCGAAGTTCGACGCAGTCGCGCATCACTCGTTAGATCAAAAAAATTTCAAAAACCGACGGAGTCGCGCATCACTCGTCTAATCGAAAAATTTCCAAAGTCCGAAAGAGTCGCGCATCACTCGTTGGATCGAAAAATTTTCAAGGTCCGAAAAAGTCGCGCATCACTCGTCTGATCGAAAAATTGTCAAAGTTCGAAAGAGTCGCGCATCACTCGTCGGATCGAAAAATTTTCAAAGTTCAAAAAAGTTGCGCATCACTCGTTGGATCGGAATATTTTCAAAGTCCGAAAGAGTCGCGCATCACTTGTTGAATCAAAAAATTTTCGGAATCCGAAAAAGTCGCGCATCACTCGTTAAATCGAAAAATTTTCGAATTCCGAAAGAGTCGCGCATCACTCGTTAAATCGAAAAATTTTCAAAGTTCGAAAAAGTTGCGCATCACTCGTTGAATCGAAAAATTTTCAAATTCCGAAAAAGTCGCGCATCACTCGTTGGATCAAAAAATTTTTAAAGTCCGAAAGAGTCGCGCATCACTCGTTAAATCGGAAATTTTTCAAAGTCCGACGCAGTCGCGCATCACTCGTTGGATCGGAAAATTTTCAAAGTCCGAAAGATGCGCACATCACTCGTCGGATCGAAAAATTTTCAAAGTCCGAAAGAGTCGCGCATCACTCGTTGGATCAAAAATTTTCCGAAGTCCGAAAGAGTCGCGCATCACTCGTTGGATCGAAAAATTTTCAAAGTCCGAAAGAGTCGCGCATCACTCGTTGGATCGAAGAATTTTAAAATTCCGAAAAAGTCGCGCATCACTCGTTGGATCGAAAAATATTCAAAGTCCGAAAGAGTCGCTTATCACTCGTTGAATCGAAAAATTTCCAAAGTCCGAAAAAGTCGCGCATCACTCCTCGGATCGGAATATTTTCAAAGTCCGAAAGATGCGCGCATCACTCGTTGGATCGAAAATTTTCCAGAGTCCGAAAGAGTCACGCATCACTCGTTGGATCGAAAAATTTTCAAAGTCCGAAAGAGTCGCGCATCACTCGTCGGATCGAAAAATTTTCAAAGTCCGAAAGAGTCGCGCATCACTCCTCGGATCGATAAATTTCCAAAGTTCGACGCAGTCGCGCATCACTCGTTGGATCGAAAATTTTTCAAAGTCCGAAGGAGTCGCGCATCACTCGTTAAATTGAAAAATTCTCAAAGTTCGAAAAAGTTGCGCATCACTCGTTGGATCGAAAAATTTTCAAATTCCGAAAGATGCGCGCATCACTCGTCGGATCGAAAAATTTTCAAAGTCCGACGGAGTCGCGCATCACTCGTTGGATCAAAAAATTTCCAAAGTACGACGCAGTCGCGCATCACTCGTTGGATCGGAAAATTTTCGAAGTCCGAAAGAGTCGCGCATCACTCGTTGGATCGAAAAATTTTCAAAGTTCAAAAAAGTTGCGCATCACTCGTTGAATCAAAAAATTTTCAAAGTCCGAGAGAGTCGCGCATCACTCCTCGGATCGATAAATTTCCAAAGTTCGACGCAGTCGCGCATCACTCGTTGGATCGAAAATTTTTCAAAGTCCGAAGGAGTCGCGCATCACTCGTTAAATTGAAAAATTCTCAAAGTTCGAAAAAGTTGCGCATCACTCGTTGGATCGAAAAATTTTCAAATTCCGAAAGATGCGCGCATCACTCGTCGGATCGAAAAATTTTCAAAGTCCGACGGAGTCGCGCATCACTCGTTGGATCAAAAAATTTCCAAAGTACGACGCAGTCGCGCATCACTCGTTGGATCGGAAAATTTTCGAAGTCCGAAAGAGTCGCGCATCACTCGTTGGATCGAAAAATTTTCAAAGTTCAAAAAAGTTGCGCATCACTCGTTGAATCAAAAAATTTTCAAAGTCCGAGAGAGTCGCGCATCACTCCTCGGATCGATAAATTTTCAAAGTTCGACGCAGTCGCGCATCACTCGTTAGATCAAAAAAATTTCAAAGTCCGAAGGAGTCGCGCATCACTCGTTGGATCGGAAAATTTTTAAAGTCCGAAAGAGTCGCGCATCACTCGTTGGATCGAAAAATCTCTAAATTCCGACGGAGTCGCGCATCACTCGTCTAATCGAAAAATTTCCAAAGTCCGAAAGAGTCGCGCATCACTCGTTGAATCGAAAAATTTTAAAGGTCCGAAAAAGTCGCGCATCACTCGTCTAATCGAAAAATTTTCAAAGTTCGAAAGAGTCGCGCATCACTCGTCGGATCGAAAAATTTTCAAAAGTCAAAAAAGTTGCGCATCACTCGTTGGATCGAAAAATTTTCAAGGTCCGAAAGAGTCGCGCATCACTTGTTGAATCGAAAAATTTTCAAAGTCCGAAAAAGTCGCGCATCACTCGTTGGATCGAAAATTTTCCAAAGTCCGAAAGAGTCGCGCATCACTCGTTGGATCGAAAAATTTTCAAAGTCCGAAAGAGTCGCGCATCACTCGTTGGATCGAAAAATTTTCAAAGTCCGAAAGAGTCGCGCATCACTCGTTGGATCGAAAATTTTCCAAAGTCCGAAAAAGTCGCGCATCACTCGTTGGATCGAAAAATTTTCAAAGTCCGAAAGAGTCGCGCATCACTCGTCGAATCGAAAAATTTTCAAAGTCCGAAAGAGTCGCGCATCACTCCTCGGATCGATAAATTTTCGAAGTTCGACGCAGTCGCGCATCACTCGTTAGATCAAAAAAATTTCAAAAACCGACGGAGTCGCGCATCACTCGTCTAATCGAAAAATTTCCAAAGTCCGAAAGAGTCGCGCATCACTCGTTGGATCGAAAAATTTTGAAGGTCCGAAAAAGTCGCGCATCACTCGTCTGATCGAAAAATTGTCAAAGTTCGAAAGAGTCGCGCATCACTCGTCGGATCGAAAAATTTTCAAAGTTCAAAAAAGTTGCGCATCACTCGTTGGATCGGAATATTTTCAAAGTCCGAAAGAGTCGCGCATCACTTGTTGAATCAAAAAATTTTCGGAATCCGAAAAAGTCGCGCATCACTCGTTAAATCGAAAAATTTTCGAATTCCGAAAGAGTCGCGCATCACTCGTTAAATCGAAAAATTTTCAAAGTTCGAAAAAGTTGCGCATCACTCGTTGAATCGAAAAATTTTCAAATTCCGAAAAAGTCGCGCATCACTCGTTGGATCAAAAAATTTTTAAAGTCCGAAAGAGTCGCGCATCACTCGTTAAATCGGAAATTTTTCAAAGTCCGACGCAGTCGCGCATCACTCGTTGGATCGGAAAATTTTCAAAGTCCGAAAGATGCGCACATCACTCGTCGGATCGAAAAATTTTCAAAGTCCGAAAGAGTCGCGCATCACTCGTTGGATCAAAAATTTTCCGAAGTCCGAAAGAGTCGCGCATCACTCGTTGGATCGAAAAATTTTCAAAGTCCGAAAGAGTCGCGCATCACTCGTTGGATCGAAGAATTTTAAAATTCCGAAAAAGTCGCGCATCACTCGTTGGATCGAAAAATATTCAAAGTCCGAAAGAGTCGCTTATCACTCGTTGAATCGAAAAATTTCCAAAGTCCGAAAAAGTCGCGCATCACTCCTCGGATCGGAATATTTTCAAAGTCCGAAAGATGCGCGCATCACTCGTTGGATCGAAAATTTTCCAGAGTCCGAAAGAGTCACGCATCACTCGTTGGATCGAAAAATTTTCAAAGTCCGAAAGAGTCGCGCATCACTCGTCGGATCGAAAAATTTTCAAAGTCCGAAAGAGTCGCGCATCACTCCTCGGATTGATAAATTTCCAAAGTTCGACGCAGTCGCGCATCACTCGTTGGATCGAAAATTTTTCAAAGTCCGAAGGAGTCGCGCATCACTCGTTAAATTGAAAAATTCTCAAAGTTCGAAAAAGTTGCGCATCACTCGTTGGATCGAAAAATTTTCAAATTCCGAAAGATGCGCGCATCACTCGTCGGATCGAAAAATTTTCAAAGTCCGACGGAGTCGCGCATCACTCGTTGGATCAAAAAATTTCCAAAGTACGACGCAGTCGCGCATCACTCGTTGGATCGGAAAATTTTCGAAGTCCGAAAGAGTCGCGCATCACTCGTTGGATCGAAAAATTTTCAAAGTTCAAAAAAGTTGCGCATCACTCGTTGAATCAAAAAATTTTCAAAGTCCGAGAGAGTCGCGCATCACTCCTCGGATCGATAAATTTTCAAAGTTCGACGCAGTCGCGCATCACTCGTTAGATCAAAAAAATTTCAAAGTCCGAAGGAGTCGCGCATCACTCGTTGGATCGGAAAATTTTTAAAGTCCGAAAGAGTCGCGCATCACTCGTTGGATCGAAAAATCTCTAAATTCCGACGGAGTCGCGCATCACTCGTCTAATCGAAAAATTTCCAAAGTCCGAAAGAGTCGCGCATCACTCGTTGAATCGAAAAATTTTAAAGGTCCGAAAAAGTCGCGCATCACTCGTCTGATCGAAAAATTTTCAAAGTTCGAAAGAGTCGCGCATCACTCGTCGGATCGAAAAATTTTCAAAAGTCAAAAAAGTTGCGCATCACTCGTTGGATCGAAAAATTTTCAAGGTCCGAAAGAGTCGCGCATCACTTGTTGAATCGAAAAATTTTCAAAGTCCGAAAAAGTCGCGCATCACTCGTTGGATCGAAAAATTTTCAAAGTCCGAAAGATGCGCGCATCACTCGTTGGATCGGAAAATTTTCGAAGTCCGAAAGAGTCGCGCATCACTCGTTGGATCGAAAATTTTCCAAAGTCCGAAAGAGTCGCGCATCACTCGTTGGATCGAAAAATTTTCAAAGTCCGAAAGAGTCGCGCATCACTCGTTGGATCGAAAAATTTTCAAAGTCCGAAAGAGTCGCGCATCACTCGTTGGATCGAAAATTTTCCAAAGTCCGAAAAAGTCGCGCATCACTCGTTGGATCGAAAAATTTTCAAAGTCCGAAAGAGTCGCGCATCACTCGTCGGATCGAAAAATTTTCAAAGTCCGAAAGAGTCGCGCATCACTCCTCGGATCGATAAATTTTCGAAGTTCGACGCAGTCGCGCATCACTCGTTAGATCAAAAAAATTTCAAAAACCGACGGAGTCGCGCATCACTCGTCTAATCGAAAAATTTCCAAAGTCCGAAAGAGTCGCGCATCACTCGTTGGATCGAAAAATTTTGAAGGTCCGAAAAAGTCGCGCATCACTCGTCTGATCGAAAAATTGTCAAAGTTCGAAAGAGTCGCGCATCACTCGTCGGATCGAAAAATTTTCAAAGTCCGAAAGAGTCGCGCATCACTCGTTGGATCAAAAATTTTCCAAAGTCCGAAAGAGTCGCGCATCACTCGTTGGATCGAAAAATTTTCAAAGTCCGAAAGAGTCGCGCATCACTCGTTGGATCGAAGAATTTTAAAATTCCGAAAAAGTCGCGCATCACTCGTTGGATCGAAAAATATTCAAAGTCCGAAAGAGTCGCTTATCACTCGTTGAATCGAAAAATTTTCAAAGTCCGAAAGAGTCGCGCTTCACTCCTCGGATTGATAAATTTCCAAAGTTCGACGCAGTCGCGCATCACTCGTTGGATCGAAAATTTTTCAAAGTCCGAAGGAGTCGCGCATCACTCGTTAAATTGAAAAATTTTCAAAGTTCGAAAAAGTTGCGCATCACTCGTTGGATCGAAAAATTTTCAAATTCCGAAAGATGCGCGCATCACTCGTCGGATCGAAAAATTTTCAAAGTCCGACGGAGTCGCGCATCACTCGTTGGATCAAAAAATTTCCAAAGTACGACGCAGTCGCGCATCACTCGTTGGATCGGAAAATTTTCGAAGTCCGAAAGAGTCGCGCATCACTCGTTGGATCGAAAAATTTTCAAAGTTCAAAAAAGTTGCGCATCACTCGTTGGATCAAAAAATTTTCAAAGTCCGAGAGAGTCGCGCATCACTCCTCGGATCGATAAATTTTCAAAGTTCGACGCAGTCGCGCATCACTCGTTAGATCAAAAAAATTTCAAAGTCCGAAGGAGTCGCGCATCACTCGTTGGATCGGAAAATTTTTAAAGTCCGAAAGAGTCGCGCATCACTCGTTGGATCGAAAAATCTCTAAATTCCGACGAAGTCGCGCATCACTCGTCTAATCGAAAAATTTCCAAAGTCCGAAAGAGTCGCGCATCACTCGTTGAATCGAAAAATTTTAAAGGTCCGAAAAAGTCGCGCATCACTCGTCTAATCGAAAAATTTTCAAAGTTCGAAAGAGTCGCGCATCACTCGTCGGATCGAAAAATTTTCAAAAGTCAAAAAAGTTGCGCATCACTCGTTGGATCGAAAAATTTTCAAGGTCCGAAAGAGTCGCGCATCACTTGTTGAATCGAAAAATTTTCAAAGTCCGAAAAAGTCGCGCATCACTCGTTGGATCGAAAAATTTTCAAAGTCCGAAAGATGCGCGCATCACTCGTTGGATCGGAAAATTTTCGAAGTCCGAAAGAGTCGCGCATCACTCGTTGGATCGAAAATTTTCCAAAGTCCGAAAGAGTCGCGCATCACTCGTCTAATCGAAAAATTTCCAAAGTTCAAAAAAGTTGCGCATCACTCGTTGGATCGAAAAATTTTCAAAGTCCGAAAGAGTCGCGCATCACTTGTTGAATCGAAAAATTTTCAAAGTCCGAAATAGTCGCGCATCACTCGTTGGATCAAAAAATTTTCAAAGTCCGAAAGAGTCGCGCATCACTCGTTGGATCGAAAATTTTCCAAAGTCCGAGAAAGTCGCGCATCACTCGTTGGATCAAAAAATTTTCAAAGTCCGAAAGAGTCGCGCATCACTCGTTGGATCGAAAATTTTCCAGAGTCCGAAAGAGTCACGCATCACTCGTTGGATCGAAAAATTTTCAAAGTCCGAAAGAGTCGCGCATCACTCGTCGGATCGAAAAATTTTCAAAGTCCGAAAGAGTCGCGCATCACTCCTCGGATTGATAAATTTCCAAAGTTCGACGCAGTCGCGCATCACTCGTTGGATCGAAAATTTTTCAAAGTCCGAAGGAGTCGCGCATCACTCGTTAAATTGAAAAATTCTCAAAGTTCGAAAAAGTTGCGCATCACTCGTTGGATCGAAAAATTTTCAAATTCCGAAAGATGCGCGCATCACTCGTCGGATCGAAAAATTTTCAAAGTCCGACGGAGTCGCGCATCACTCGTTGGATCAAAAAATTTCCAAAGTACGACGCAGTCGCGCATCACTCGTTGGATCGGAAAATTTTCGAAGTCCGAAAGAGTCGCGCATCACTCGTTGGATCGAAAAATTTTCAAAGTTCAAAAAAGTTGCGCATCACTCGTTGGATCAAAAAATTTTCAAAGTCCGAGAGAGTCGCGCATCACTCCTCGGATCGATAAATTTTCAAAGTTCGACGCAGTCGCGCATCACTCGTTAGATCAAAAAAATTTCAAAGTCCGAAGGAGTCGCGCATCACTCGTTGGATCGGAAAATTTTTAAAGTCCGAAAGAGTCGCGCATCACTCGTTGGATCGAAAAATCTCTAAATTCCGACGGAGTCGCGCATCACTCGTCTGATCGAAAAATTTCCAAAGTCCGAAAGAGTCGCGCATCACTCGTTGAATCGAAAAATTTTAAAGGTCCGAAAAAGTCGCGCATCACTCGTCTAATCGAAAAATTTTCAAAGTTCGAAAGAGTCGCGCATCACTCGTCGGATCGAAAAATTTTCAAAAGTCAAAAAAGTTGCGCATCACTCGTTGGATCGAAAAATTTTCAAGGTCCGAAAGAGTCGCGCATCACTTGTTGAATCGAAAAATTTTCAAAGTCCGAAAAAGTCGCGCATCACTCGTTGGATCGAAAAATTTTCAAAGTCCGAAAGATGCGCGCATCACTCGTTGGATCGGAAAATTTTCGAAGTCCGAAAGAGTCGCGCATCACTCGTTGGATCGAAAATTTTCCAAAGTCCGAAAGAGTCGCGCATCACTCGTTGGATCGAAAAATTTTCAAAGTCCGAAAGAGTCGCGCATCACTCGTTGGATCGAAAAATTTTCAAAGTCCGAAAGAGTCGCGCATCACTCGTTGGATCGAAAATTTTCCAAAGTCCGAAAAAGTCGCGCATCACTCGTTGGATCGAAAAATTTTCAAAGTCCGAAAGAGTCGCGCATCACTCGTCGAATCGAAAAATTTTCAAAGTCCGAAAGAGTCGCGCATCACTCCTCGGATCGATAAATTTTCGAAGTTCGACGCAGTCGCGCATCACTCGTTAGATCAAAAAAATTTCAAAAACCGACGGAGTCGCGCATCACTCGTCTAATCGAAAAATTTCCAAAGTCCGAAAGAGTCGCGCATCACTCGTTGGATCGAAAAATTTTGAAGGTCCGAAAAAGTCGCGCATCACTCGTCTGATCGAAAAATTGTCAAAGTTCGAAAGAGTCGCGCATCACTCGTCGGATCGAAAAATTTTCAAAGTTCAAAAAAGTTGCGCATCACTCGTTGGATCGGAATATTTTCAAAGTCCGAAAGAGTCGCGCATCACTTGTTGAATCAAAAAATTTTCGGAATCCGAAAAAGTCGCGCATCACTCGTTAAATCGAAAAATTTTCGAATTCCGAAAGAGTCGCGCATCACTCGTTAATTCGAAAAATTTTCAAAGTTCGAAAAAGTTGCGCATCACTCGTTGAATCGAAAAATTTTCAAATTCCGAAAAAGTCGCGCATCACTCGTTGGATCAAAAAATTTTTAAAGTCCGAAAGAGTCGCGCATCACTCGTTAAATCGAAAATTTTTCAAAGTCCGACGCAGTCGCGCATCACTCGTTGGATCGGAAAATTTTCAAAGTCCGAAAGATGCGCACATCACTCGTCGGATCGAAAAATTTTCAAAGTCCGAAAGAGTCGCGCATCACTCGTTGGATCAAAAATTTTCCGAAGTCCGAAAGAGTCGCGCATCACTCGTTGGATCGAAAAATTTTCAAAGTCCGAAAGAGTCGCGCATCACTCGTTGGATCGAAGAATTTTAAAATTCCGAAAAAGTCGCGCATCACTCGTTGGATCGAAAAATATTCAAAGTCCGAAAGAGTCGCTTATCACTCGTTGAATCGAAAAATTTCCAAAGTCCGAAAAAGTCGCGCATCACTCCTCGGATCGGAATATTTTCAAAGTCCGAAAGATGCGCGCATCACTCGTTGGATCGAAAATTTTCCAGAGTCCGAAAGAGTCACGCATCACTCGTTGGATCGAAAAATTTTCAAAGTCCGAAAGAGTCGCGCATCACTCGTCGGATCGAAAAATTTTCAAAGTCCGAAAGAGTCGCGCATCACTCCTCGGATTGATAAATTTCCAAAGTTCGACGCAGTCGCGCATCACTCGTTGGATCGAAAATTTTTCAAAGTCCGAAGAAGTCGCGCATCACTCGTTAAATTGAAAAATTCTCAAAGTTCGAAAAAGTTGCGCATCACTCGTTGGATCGAAAAATTTTCAAATTCCGAAAGATGCGCGCATCACTCGTCGGATCGAAAAATTTTCAAAGTCCGACGGAGTCGCGCATCACTCGTTGGATCAAAAAATTTCCAAAGTACGACGCAGTCGCGCATCACTCGTTGGATCGGAAAATTTTCGAAGTCCGAAAGAGTCGCGCATCACTCGTTGGATCGAAAAATTTTCAAAGTTCAAAAAAGTTGCGCATCACTCGTTGGATCAAAAAATTTTCAAAGTCCGAGAGAGTCGCGCATCACTCCTCGGATCGATAAATTTTCAAAGTTCGACGCAGTCGCGCATCACTCGTTAGATCAAAAAAATTTCAAAGTCCGAAGGAGTCGCGCATCACTCGTTGGATCGGAAAATTTTTAAAGTCCGAAAGAGTCGCGCATCACTCGTTGGATCGAAAAATCTCTAAATTCCGACGGAGTCGCGCATCACTCGTCTAATCGAAAAATTTCCAAAGTCCGAAAGAGTCGCGCATCACTCGTTGAATCGAAAAATTTTAAAGGTCCGAAAAAGTCGCGCATCACTCGTCTGATCGAAAAATTTTCAAAGTTCGAAAGAGTCGCGCATCACTCGTCGGATCGAAAAATTTTCAAAAGTCAAAAAAGTTGCGCATCACTCGTTGGATCGAAAAATTTTCAAGGTCCGAAAGAGTCGCGCATCACTTGTTGAATCGAAAAATTTTCAAAGTCCGAAAAAGTCGCGCATCACTCGTTGGATCGAAAAATTTTCAAAGTCCGAAAGATGCGCGCATCACTCGTTGGATCGGAAAATTTTCGAAGTCCGAAAGAGTCGCGCATCACTCGTTGGATCGAAAATTTTCCAAAGTCCGAAAGAGTCGCGCATCACTCGTTGGATCGAAAAATTTTCAAAGTCCGAAAGAGTCGCGCATCACTCGTTGGATCGAAAAATTTTCAAAGTCCGAAAGAGTCGCGCATCACTCGTTGGATCGAAAATTTTCCAAAGTCCGAAAAAGTCGCGCATCACTCGTTGGATCGAAAAATTTTCAAAGTCCGAAAGAGTCGCGCATCACTCGTCGGATCGAAAAATTTTCAAAGTCCGAAAGAGTCGCGCATCACTCCTCGGATCGATAAATTTTCGAAGTTCGACGCAGTCGCGCATCACTCGTTAGATCAAAAAAATTTCAAAAACCGACGGAGTCGCGCATCACTCGTCTAATCGAAAAATTTCCAAAGTCCGAAAGAGTCGCGCATCACTCGTTGGATCGAAAAATTTTGAAGGTCCGAAAAAGTCGCGCATCACTCGTCTGATCGAAAAATTGTCAAAGTTCGAAAGAGTCGCGCATCACTCGTCGGATCGAAAAATTTTCAAAGTTCAAAAAAGTTGCGCATCACTCGTTGGATCGGAATATTTTCAAAGTCCGAAAGAGTCGCGCATCACTTGTTGAATCAAAAAATTTTCGGAATCCGAAAAAGTCGCGCATCACTCGTTAAATCGAAAAATTTTCGAATTCCGAAAGAGTCGCGCATCACTCGTTAAATCGAAAAATTTTCAAAGTTCGAAAAAGTTGCGCATCACTCGTTGAATCGAAAAATTTTCAAATTCCGAAAAAGTCGCGCATCACTCGTTGGATCAAAAAATTTTTAAAGTCCGAAAGAGTCGCGCATCACTCGTTAAATCGAAAATTTTTCAAAGTCCGACGCAGTCGCGCATCACTCGTTGGATCGGAAAATTTTCAAAGTCCGAAAGATGCGCACATCACTCGTCGGATCGAAAAATTTTCAAAGTCCGAAAGAGTCGCGCATCACTCGTTGGATCAAAAATTTTCCAAAGTCCGAAAGAGTCGCGCATCACTCGTTGGATCGAAAAATTTTCAAAGTCCGAAAGAGTCGCGCATCACTCGTTGGATCGAAGAATTTTTAAATTCCGAAAAAGTCGCGCATCACTCGTTGGATCGAAAAATATTCAAAGTCCGAAAGAGTCGCTTATCACTCGTTGAATCGAAAAATTTCCAAAGTCCGAAAAAGTCGCGCATCACTCCTCGGATCGATAAATTTTCAAAGTTCGACGCAGTCGCGCATCACTCGTTAGATCAAAAAAATTTCAAAGTCCGACGGAGTCGCGCATCACTCGTCTAATCGAAAAATTTCCAAAGTTCGAAAGAGTCGCGCATCACTCGTCGGATCGAAAAATTTTCAAAAGTCAAAAAAGTTGCGCATTACTCGTCTAATCGAAAAATTTCCAAAGTTCGAAAGAGTTGCGCATCACTCGTTGGATCGAAAAATTTTCAAAGTCCGAAAGAGTCGCGCATCACTTGTTGAATCGAAAAATTTTCAAAGTCCGAAATAGTCGCGCATCACTCGTTGGATCAAAAAATTTTCAAAGTCCGAAAGAGTCGCGCATCACTCGTTGGATCGAAAATTTTCCAAAGTCCGAGAAAGTCGCGCATCACTCGTTGGATCAAAAAATTTTCAAAGTCCGAAAGAGTCGCGCATCACTCGTTGGATCGAAAATTTTCCAAAGTTCGACGCAGTCGCGCATCACTCGTTGGATCAAAAAAATTTCAAAGTCCGAAGGAGTCGCGCATCACTCGTTAAATCGAAAAATTTTCAAAGTTCGAAAAAGTTGCGCATCACTCGTTGGATCGAAAAATTTTCAAAGTCCGAAAGAGTCGCGCATCACTCGTTAAATCAGAAATTTTTCAAAGTCCGACGCAGTCGCGCATCACTTGTTGGATCGGAAAATTTTCAAAGTCCGAAAGATGCGCGCATCACTCGTTGGATCGAAAATTTTCCAGAGTCCGAAAGAGTCACGCATCACTCGTTGGATCGAAAAATTTCCAAAGTTCAAAAAAGTTGCGCATCACTCGTTGGATCGAAAAATTTTCAAAGTCCGAAAGAGTCGCGCATCACTTGTTGAATCGAAAAATTTTCAAAGTCCGAAATAGTCGCGCATCACTCGTTGGATCAAAAAATTTTCAAAGTCCGAAAGAGTGGCGCATCACTCGTTGGATCGAAAATTTTCCAAAGTCCGAGAAAGTCGCGCATCACTCGTTGGATCAAAAAATTTTCAAAGTCCGAAAGAGTCGCGCATCACTCGTTGGATCGAAAATTTTCCAAAGTTCGACGCAGTCGCGCATCACTCGTTGGATCAAAAAAATTTCAAAGTCCGAAGGAGTCGCGCATCACTCGTTAAATCGGAAAATTTTCAAAGTTCGAAAAAGTTGCGCATCACTCGTTGGATCGAAAAATTTTCAAAGTCCGAAAGAGTCGCGCATCACTCGTTAAATCAAAAATTTTTCAAAGTCCGACGCAGTCGCGCATCACTCGTTGGATCGGAAAATTTTCAAAGTCCGAAAGATGCGCGCATCACTCGTTGGATCGAAAATTTTCCAGAGTCCGAAAGAGTCACGCATCACTCGTTGGATCGAAAAATTTTCAAAGTCCGAAAGAGTCGCGCATCACTCGTCGGATCGAAAAATTTTCAAAGTCCGAAAGAGTCGCGCATCACTCCTCGGATTGATAAATTTCCAAAGTTCGACGCAGTCGCGCATCACTCGTTGGATCGAAAATTTTTCAAAGTTCGAAAAAGTTGCGCATCACTCGTTGGATCGAAAAATTTTCAAAGTCCGAAGGAGTCGCGCATCACTCGTTAAATTGAAAAATTTTCAGAGTTCGAAAAAGTTGCGCATCACTTGTTGGATCGAAAAATTTTCAAATTCCGAAAAAGTCGCGCATCACTCGTTGGATCGAAAAATTTTCAAGGTCCGAAAGAGTCGCGCATCACTCGTTGGATCGAAAAATTTTCAAAGTCCGAAAGATGCGCGCATCACTCGTCGGATCAAAAAATTTTCAAAGTCCGAAAGAGTCGCGCATCACTCGTTAAATCGAAAATTTTTCAAAGTCCGACGCAGTCGCGCATCACTCGTTGGATCGGAAAATTTTCGAAGTCCGAAAGATGCGCGCATCACTCGTCGGATCGAAAAATTTTCAAAGTCCGAAAGAGTCGCGCATCACTCGTTGGATCGAAAATTTTTCAAAGTCCGAAAGAGTCGCGCATCACTCGTTGGATCGAAAAATTTTCAAAGTCCGAAAGAGTCGCGCATCACTCGTTGGATCGAAAAATTTCCAAAGTCCGAAAGAGTCGCGCATCACTCGTTGGATCGAAAATTTTCCAAAGTCCGGAAAAGTCGCGCATCACTCGTTGGATCAAAAAATTTTCAAAGTCCGAAAGAGTCGCGCATCACTCGTCGGATCGAAAAATTTTCAAAGTCCGAAAGAGTCGCGCATCACTTCTCGGATCGATAAATTTTCGAAGTTCGACGCAGTCGCGCATCACTCGTTAGATCAAAAAAATTTCAAAGTCCGACGGAGTCGCGCATCACTCGTTGGATTGAAAAATTTTCAAAGTCCGAAAGATGCGCGCATCACTCGTCGGATCGAAAAATTTTCAAAGTCCGAAAGAGTCGCGCATCACTCGTTGGATCAAAAATTTTCCAAAGTCCGAAAGAGTCGCGCATCACTCGTTGGATCGAAAAATTTTCAAAGTCCGAAAGAGTCGCGCATCACTTCTCGGATCGATAAATTTTCGAAGTTCGACGCAGTCGCGCATCACTCGTTAGATCAAAAAAATTTCAAAGTCCGACGGAGTCGCGCATCACTCGTTGGATTGAAAAATTTTCAAAGTCCGAAAGATGCGCACATCACTCGTCGGATCGAAAAATTTTCAAAGTCCGAAAGAGTCGCGCATCACTCGTTGGATCAAAAATTTTCCAAAGTCCGAAAGAGTCGCGCATCACTCGTTGGATCGAAAAATTTTCAAAGTCCGAAAGAGTCGCGCATCACTCGTTGGATCGAAGAATTTTAAAATTCCGAAAAAGTCGCGCATCACTCGTTGGATCGAAAAATATTCAAAGTCCGAAAGAGTCGCTTATCACTCGTTGAATCGAAAAATTTCCAAAGTCCGAAAAAGTCGCGCATCACTCCTCGGATCGATAAATTTTCAAAGTTCGACGCAGTCGCGCATCACTCGTTAGATCAAAAAAATTTCAAAGTCCGACGGAGTCGCGCATCACTCGTCTAATCGAAAAATTTCCAAAGTTCGAAAGAGTCGCGCATCACTCGTCGGATCGAAAAATTTTCAAAAGTCAAAAAAGTTGCGCATCACTCGTCTAATCGAAAAATTTCCGAAGTTCAAAAGAGTTGCGCATCACTCGTTGGATCGAAAAATTTTCAAAGTCCGAAAGAGTCGCGCATCACTTGTTGAATCGAAAAATTTCCAAAGTCCGAAATAGTCGCGCATCACTCGTTGGATCAAAAAATTTTCAAAGTCCGAAAGAGTCGCGCATCACTCGTTGGATCGAAAATTTTCCAAAGTCCGAGAAAGTCGCGCATCACTCGTTGGATCAAAAAATTTTCAAAGTCCGAAAGAGTCGCGCATCACTCGTTGGATCGAAAATTTTCCAAAGTTCGACGCAGTCGCGCATCACTCGTTGGATCAAAAAAATTTCAAAGTCCGAAGGAGTCGCGCATCACTCGTTAAATCGAAAAATTTTCAAAGTTCGAAAAAGTTGCGCATCACTCGTTGGATCGAAAAATTTTCAAAGTCCGAAAGAGTCGCGCATCACTCGTTAAATCAGAAATTTTTCAAAGTCCGACGCAGTCGCGCATCACTCGTTGGATCGGAAAATTTTCAAAGTCCGAAAGATGCGCGCATCACTCGTTGGATCGAAAATTTTCCAAAGTTCGACGCAGTCGCGCATCACTCGTTGGATCAAAAAAATTTCAAAGTCCGAAGGAGTCGCGCATCACTCGTTAAATCAAAAAATTTTCAAAGTTCGAAAAAGTTGCGCATCACTCGTTGGATCGAAAAATTTTCAAAGTCCGAAAGAGTCGCGCATCACTCGTTAAATCGAAAAATTTTCAAAGTTCGAAAAAGTTGCGCATCACTCGTTGGATCGAAAAATTTTCAAAGTCCGAAAGAGTCGCGCATCACTCGTTAAATCAAAAATTTTTCAAAGTCCGACGCAGTCGCGCATCACTCGTTGGATCGGAAAATTTTCAAAGTCCGAAAGATGCGCGCATCACTCGTTGGATCGAAAATTTTCCAGAGTCCGAAAGAGTCACGCATCACTCGTTGGATCGAAAAATTTTCAAAGTCCGAAAGAGTCGCGCATCACTCGTCGGATCGAAAAATTTCCAAAGTCCGAAAGAGTCGCGCATCACTCCTCGGATTGATAAATTTCCAAAGTTCGACGCAGTCGCGCATCACTCGTTGGATCGAAAATTTTTCAAAGTTCGAAAAAGTTGCGCATCACTCGTTGGATCGAAAAATTTTCAAAGTCCGAAGGAGTCGCGCATCACTCGTTAAATTGAAAAATTTTCAAAGTTCGAAAAAGTTGCGCATCACTTGTTGGATCGAAAAATTTTCAAATTCCGAAAAAGTCGCGCATCACTCGTTGGATCGAAAAATTTTCAAGGTCCGAAAGAGTCGCGCATCACTCGTTGGATCGAAAAATTTTCAAAGTCCGAAAGATGCGCGCATCACTCGTCGGATCAAAAAATTTTCAAAGTCCGAAAGAGTCGCGCATCACTCGTTAAATCGAAAATTTTTCAAAGTCCGACGCAGTCGCGCATCACTCGTTGGATCGGAAAATTTTCGAAGTCCGAAAGATGCGCGCATCACTCGTCGGATCGAAAAATTTTCAAAGTCCGAAAGAGTCGCGCATCACTCGTTGGATCGAAAATTTTTCAAAGTCCGAAAGAGTCGCGCATCACTCGTTGGATCGAAAAATTTCCAAAGTCCGAAAGAGTCGCGCATCACTCGTTGGATCGAAAATTTTCCAAAGTCCGGAAAAGTCGCGCATCACTCGTTGGATCAAAAAATTTTCAAAGTCCGAAAGAGTCGCGCATCACTCGTCGGATCGAAAAATTTTCAAAGTCCGAAAGAGTCGCGCATCACTTCTCGGATCGATAAATTTTCGAAGTTCGACGCAGTCGCGCATCACTCGTTAGATCAAAAAAATTTCAAAGTCCGACGGAGTCGCGCATCACTCGTTGGATTGAAAAATTTTCAAAGTCCGAAAGATGCGCGCATCACTCGTCGGATCGAAAAATTTTCAAAGTCCGAAAGAGTCGCGCATCACTCGTTGGATCAAAAATTTTCCAAAGTCCGAAAGAGTCGCGCATCACTCGTTGGATCGAAAAATTTTCAAAGTCCGAAAGAGTCGCGCATCACTTCTCGGATCGATAAATTTTCGAAGTTCGACGCAGTCGCGCATCACTCGTTAGATCAAAAAAATTTCAAAGTCCGACGGAGTCGCGCATCACTCGTCGGATCGAAAAATTTTCAAAGTCCGAAAGAGTCGCGCATCACTCGTTGGATCAAAAATTTTCCAAAGTCCGAAAGAGTCGCGCATCACTCGTTGGATCGAAAAATTTTCAAAGTCCGAAAGAGTCGCGCATCACTCGTTGGATCGAAGAATTTTAAAATTCCGAAAAAGTCGCGCATCACTCGTTGGATCGAAAAATATTCAAAGTCCGAAAGAGTCGCTTATCACTCGTTGAATCGAAAAATTTCCAAAGTCCGAAAAAGTCGCGCATCACTCCTCGGATCGATAAATTTTCAAAGTTCGACGCAGGCGCGCATCACTCGTTAGATCAAAAAAATTTCAAAGTCCGACGGAGTCGCGCATCACTCGTCTAATCGAAAAATTTCCAAAGTTCGAAAGAGTCGCGCATCACTCGTCGGATCGAAAAATTTTCAAAAGTCAAAAAAGTTGCGCATCACTCGTCTAATCGAAAAATTTCCAAAGTTCAAAAGAGTTGCGCATCACTCGTTGGATCGAAAAATTTTCAAAGTCCGAAAGAGTCGCGCATCACTTGTTGAATCGAAAAATTTTCAAAGTCCGAAATAGTCGCGCATCACTCGTTGGATCAAAAAATTTTCAAAGTCCGAAAGAGTCGCGCATCACTCGTTGGATCGAAAATTTTCCAAAGTCCGAGAAAGTCGCGCATCACTCGTTGGATCAAAAAATTTTCAAAGTCCGAAAGAGTCGCGCATCACTCGTTGGATCGAAAAATTTCCAAAGTTCGACGCAGTCGCGCATCACTCGTTGGATCAAAAAAATTTCAAAGTCCGAAGGAGTCGCGCATCACTCGTTAAATCGAAAAATTTTCAAAGTTCGAAAAAGTTGCGCATCACTCGTTGGATCGAAAAATTTTCAAAGTCCGAAAGAGTCGCGCATCACTCGTTAAATCAGAAATTTTTCAAAGTCCGACGCAGTCGCGCATCACTCGTTGGATCGGAAAATTTTCAAAGTCCGAAAGATGCGCGCATCACTCGTTGGATCGAAAATTTTCCAGAGTCCGAAAGAGTCACGCATCACTCGTTGGATCGAAAAATTTCCAAAGTTCAAAAAAGTTGCGCATCACTCGTTGGATCGAAAAATTTTCAAAGTCCGAAAGAGTCGCGCATCACTTGTTGAATCGAAAAATTTTCAAAGTCCGAAATAGTCGCGCATCACTCGTTGGATCAAAAAATTTTCAAAGTCCGAAAGAGTCGCGCATCACTCGTTGGATCGAAAATTTTCCAAAGTCCGAGAAAGTCGCGCATCACTCGTTGGATCAAAAAATTTTCAAAGTCCGAAAGAGTCGCGCATCACTCGTTGGATCGAAAATTTTCCAAAGTTCGACGCAGTCGCGCATCACTCGTTGGATCAAAAAAATTTCAAAGTCCGAAGGAGTCGCGCATCACTCGTTAAATCGAAAAATTTTCAAAGTTCGAAAAAGTTGCGCATCACTCGTTGGATCGAAAAATTTTCAAAGTCCGAAAGAGTCGCGCATCACTCGTTGGATCGAAAATTTTCCAGAGTCCGAAAGAGTCACGCATCACTCGTTGGATCGAAAAATTTCCAAAGTTCAAAAAAGTTGCGCATCACTCGTTGGATCGAAAAATTTTCAAAGTCCGAAAGAGTCGCGCATCACTTGTTGAATCGAAAAATTTTCAAAGTCCGAAATAGTCGCGCATCACTCGTTGGATCAAAAAATTTTCAAAGTCCGAAAGAGTCGCGCATCACTCGTTGGATCGAAAATTTTCCAAAGTCCGAGAAAGTCGCGCATCACTCGTTGGATCAAAAAATTTTCGAAGTCCGAAAGAGTCGCGCATCACTCGTTGGATCGAAAATTTTCCAAAGTTCGACGCAGTCGCGCACCACTCGTTGGATCAAAAAAATTTCAAAGTCCGAAGGAGTCGCGCATCACTCGTTAAATCGAAAAATTTTCAAAGTTCGAAAAAGTTGCGCATCACTCGTTGGATCGAAAAATTTTCAAAGTCCGAAAGAGTCGCGCATCACTCGTTAAATCAAAAATTTTTCAAAGTCCGACGCAGTCGCGCATCACTCGTTGGATCGGAAAATTTTCAAAGTCCGAAAGATGCGCGCATCACTCGTTGGATCGAAAATTTTCCAGAGTCCGAAAGAGTCACGCATCACTCGTTGGATCGAAAAATTTTCAAAGTCCGAAAGAGTCGCGCATCACTCGTCGGATCGGAAAATTTTCAAAGTCCGAAAGAGTCGCGCATCACTCCTCGGATTGATAAATTTCCAAAGTTCGACGCAGTCGCGCATCACTCGTTGGATCGAAAATTTTTCAAAGTCCGAAGGAGTCGCGCATCACTCGTTAAATTGAAAAATTTTCAAAGTTCGAAAAAGTTGCGCATCACTTGTTGGATCGAAAAATTTTCAAATTCCGAAAAAGTCGCGCATCACTCGTTGGATCGAAAAATTTTCAAGGTCCGAAAGAGTCGCGCATCACTCGTTGGATCGAAAAATTTTCAAAGTCCGAAAGATGCGCGCATCACTCGTCGGATCAAAAAATTTTCAAAGTCCGAAAGAGTCGCGCATCACTCGTTAAATCGAAAATTTTTCAAAGTCCGACGCAGTCGCGCATCACTCGTTGGATCGGAAAATTTTCGAAGTCCGAAAGATGCGCGCATCACTCGTCGGATCGAAAAATTTTCAAAGTCCGAAAGAGTCGCGCATCACTCGTTGGATCGAAAACTTTTCAAAGTCCGAAAGAGTCGCGCATCACTCGTTGGATCGAAAAATTTTCAAAGTCCGACGCAGTCGCGCATCACTCGTTGGATCGGAAAATTTTCAAAGTCCGAAAGATGCGCGCATCACTCGTTCGATCGAAAATTTTCCAGAGTCCGAAAGAGTCACGCATCACTCGTTGGATCGAAAAATTTTCAAAGTCCGAAAGAGTCGCGCATCACTCGTCGGATCGGAAAATTTTCAAAGTCCGAAAGAGTCGCGCATCACTCCTCGGATTGATAAATTTCCAAAGTTCGACGCAGTCGCGCATCACTCGTTGGATCGAAAATTTTTCAAAGTCCGAAGGAGTCGCGCATCACTCGTTAAATTGAAAAATTTTCAAAGTCCGAAATAGTCGCGCATCACTCGTTGGATCAAAAAATTTTCAAAGTCCGAAAGAGTCGCGCATCACTCGTTGGATCGAAAATTTTCCAAAGTCCGAGAAAGTCGCGCATCACTCGTTGGATCAAAAAATTTTCAAAGTCCGAAAGAGTCGCGCATCACTCGTTGGATCGAAAATTTTCCAAAGTTCGACGCAGTCGCGCATCACTCGTTGGACCAAAAAAATTTCAAAGTCCGAAGGAGTCGCGCATCACTCGTTAAATCGAAAAATTTTCAAAGTTCGAAAAAGTTGCGCATCACTCGTTGGATCGAAAAATTTTCAAAGTCCGAAAGAGTCGCGCATCACTCGTTGGATCGAAAATTTTCCAGAGTCCGAAAGAGTCACGCATCACTCGTTGGATCGAAAAATTTCCAAAGTTCAAAAAAGTTGCGCATCACTCGTTGGATCGAAAAATTTTCAAAGTCCGAAAGAGTCGCGCATCACTTGTTGAATCGAAAAATTTTCAAAGTCCGAAATAGTCGCGCATCACTCGTTGGATCAAAAAATTTTCAAAGTCCGAAAGAGTGGCGCATCACTCGTTGGATCGAAAATTTTCCAAAGTCCGAGAAAGTCGCGCATCACTCGTTGGATCAAAAAATTTTCAAAGTCCGAAAGAGTCGCGCATCACTCGTTGGATCGAAAATTTTCCAAAGTTCGACGCAGTCGCGCATCACTCGTTGGATCAAAAAAATTTCAAAGTCCGAAGGAGTCGCGCATCACTCGTTAAATCGAAAAATTTTCAAAGTTCGAAAAAGTTGCGCATCACTCGTTGGATCGAAAAATTTTCAAAGTCCGAAAGAGTCGCGCATCACTCGTTAAATCAAAAATTTTTCAAAGTCCGACGCAGTCGCGCATCACTCGTTGGATCGGAAAATTTTCAAAGTCCGAAAGATGCGCGCATCACTCGTTGGATCGAAAATTTTCCAGAGTCCGAAAGAGTCACGCATCACTCGTTGGATCGAAAAATTTTCAAAGTCCGAAAGAGTCGCGCATCACTCGTCGGATCGAAAAATTTTCAAAGTCCGAAAGAGTCGCGCATCACTCCTCGGATTGATAAATTTCCAAAGTTCGACGCAGTCGCGCATCACTCGTTGGATCGAAAATTTTTCAAAGTTCGAAAAAGTTGCGCATCACTCGTTGGATCGAAAAATTTTCAAAGTCCGAAGGAGTCGCGCATCACTCGTTAAATTGAAAAATTTTCAAAGTTCGAAAAAGTTGCGCATCACTTGTTGGATCGAAAAATTTTCAAATTCCGAAAAAGTCGCGCATCACTCGTTGGATCGAAAAATTTTCAAGGTCCGAAAGAGTCGCGCATCACTCGTTGGATAGAAAAATTTTCAAAGTCCGAAAGATGCGCGCATCACTCGTCGGATCAAAAAATTTTCAAAGTCCGAAAGAGTCGCGCATCACTCGTTAAATCGAAAATTTTTCAAAGTCCGACGCAGTCGCGCATCACTCGTTGGATCGGAAAATTTTCGAAGTCCGAAAGATGCGCGCATCACTCGTCGGATCGAAAAATTTTCAAAGTCCGAAAGAGTCGCGCATCACTCGTTGGATCGAAAATTTTTCAAAGTCCGAAAGAGTCGCGCATCACTCGTTGGATCGAAAAATTTTCAAAGTCCGAAAGAGTCGCGCATCACTCGTTGGATCGAAAAATTTCCAAAGTCCGAAAGAGTCGCGCATCACTCGTTGGATCGAAAATTTTCCAAAGTCCGGAAAAGTCGCGCATCACTCGTTGGATCAAAAAATTTTCAAAGTCCGAAAGAGTCGCGCATCACTCGTCGGATCGAAAAATTTTCAAAGTCCGAAAGAGTCGCGCATCACTCGTTAAATCGAAAATTTTTCAAAGTCCGACGCAGTCGCGCATCACTCGTTGGATCGGAAAATTTTCGAAGTCCGAAAGATGCGCGCATCACTCGTCGGATCGAAAAATTTTCAAAGTCCGAAAGAGTCGCGCATCACTCGTTGGATCGAAAATTTTTCAAAGTCCAAAAGAGTCGCGCATCACTCGTTAGATCGAAAAATTTTCAAAGTCCGAAAGAGTCGCGCATCACTCGTTGGATCGAAAAATTTCCAAAGTCCGAAAGAGTCGCGCATCACTCGTTGGATCGAAAATTTTCCAAAGTCCGGAAAAGTCGCGCATCACTCGTTGGATCAAAAAATTTTCAAAGTCCGAAAGAGTCGCGCATCACTCGTCGGATCGAAAAATTTTCAAAGTCCGAAAGAGTCGCGCATCACTTCTCGGATCGATAAATTTTCGAAGTTCGACGCAGTCGCGCATCACTCGTTAGATCAAAAAAATTTCAAAGTCCGACGGAGTCGCGCATCACTCGTTGGATTGAAAAATTTTCAAAGTCCGAAAGATGCGCGCATCACTCGTCGGATCGAAAAATTTTCAAAGTCCGAAAGAGTCGCGCATCACTCGTTGGATCAAAAATTTTCCAAAGTCCGAAAGAGTCGCGCATCACTCGTTGGATCGAAAAATTTTCAAAGTCCGAAAGAGTCGCGCATCACTTCTCGGATCGATAAATTTTCGAAGTTCGACGCAGTCGCGCATCACTCGTTAGATCAAAAAAATTTCAAAGTCCGACGGAGTCGCGCATCACTCGTTGGATTGAAAAATTTTCAAAGTCCGAAAGATGCGCACATCACTCGTCGGATCGAAAAATTTTCAAAGTCCGAAAGAGTCGCGCATCACTCGTTGGATCAAAAATTTTCCAAAGTCCGAAAGAGTCGCGCATCACTCGTTGGATCGAAAAATTTTCAAAGTCCGAAAGAGTCGCGCATCACTCGTTGGATCGAAGAATTTTAAAATTCCGAAAAAGTCGCGCATCACTCGTTGGATCGAAAAATATTCAAAGTCCGAAAGAGTCGCTTATCACTCGTTGAATCGAAAAATTTCCAAAGTCCGAAAAAGTCGCGCATCACTCCTCGGATCGATAAATTTTCAAAGTTCGACGCAGTCGCGCATCACTCGTTAGATCAAAAAAATTTCAAAGTCCGACGGAGTCGCGCATCACTCGTCTAATCGAAAAATTTCCAAAGTTCGAAAGAGTCGCGCATCACTCGTCGGATCGAAAAATTTTCAAAAGTCAAAAAAGTTGCGCATCACTCGTCTAATCGAAAAATTTCCGAAGTTCAAAAGAGTTGCGCATCACTCGTTGGATCGAAAAATTTTCAAAGTCCGAAAGAGTCGCGCATCACTTGTTGAATCGAAAAATTTTCAAAGTCCGAAATAGTCGCGCATCACTCGTTGGATCAAAAAATTTTCAAAGTCCGAAAGAGTCGCGCATCACTCGTTGGATCGAAAATTTTCCAAAGTCCGAGAAAGTCGCGCATCACTCGTTGGATCAAAAAATTTTCAAAGTCCGAAAGAGTCGCGCATCACTCGTTGGATCGAAAATTTTCCAAAGATCGACGCAGTCGCGCATCACTCGTTGGATCAAAAAAATTTCAAAGTCCGAAGGAGTCGCGCATCACTCGTTAAATCGAAAAATTTTCAAAGTTCGAAAAAGTTGCGCATCACTCGTTGGATCGAAAAATTTTCAAAGTCCGAAAGAGTCGCGCATCACTCGTTAAATCAGAAATTTTTCAAAGTCCGACGCAGTCGCGCATCACTCGTTGGATCGGAAAATTTTCAAAGTCCGAAAGATGCGCGCATCACTCGTTGGATCGAAAATTTTCCAAAGTTCGACGCAGTCGCGCATCACTCGTTGGATCAAAAAAATTTCAAAGTCCGAAGGAGTCGCGCATCACTCGTTAAATCAAAAAATTTTCAAAGTTCGAAAAAGTTGCGCATCACTCGTTGGATCGAAAAATTTTTCAAAGTCCGACGCAGTCGCGCATCACTCGTTGGATCGGAAAATTTTCAAAGTCCGAAAGATGCGCGCATCACTCGTTGGATCGAAAATTTTCCAGAGTCCGAAAGAGTCACGCATCACTCGTTGGATCGAAAAATTTTCAAAGTCCGAAAGAGTCGCGCATCACTCGTCGGATCGAAAAATTTTCAAAGTCCGAAAGAGTCGCGCATCACTCCTCGGATTGATAAATTTCCAAAGTTCGACGCAGTCGCGCATCACTCGTTGGATCGAAAATTTTTCAAAGTTCGAAAAAGTTGCGCATCACTCGTTGGATCGAAAAATTTTCAAAGTCCGAAGGAGTCGCGCATCACTCGTTAAATTGAAAAATTTTCAAAGTTCGAAAAAGTTGCGCATCACTTGTTGGATCGAAAAATTTTCAAATTCCGAAAGAGTCGCGCATCACTCGTTGGATCGAAAAATTTTCAAAGTCCGAAAGAGTCGCGCATCACTCGTTGGATCGAAGAATTTTAAAATTCCGAAAAAGTCGCGCATCACTCGTTGGATCGAAAAATATTCAAAGTCCGAAAGAGTCGCTTATCACTCGTTGAATCGAAAAATTTCCAAAGTCCGAAAAAGTCGCGCATCACTCCTCGGATCGATAAATTTTCAAAGTTCGACGCAGTCGCGCATCACTCGTTAGATCAAAAAAATTTCAAAGTCCGACGGAGTCGCGCATCACTCGTCTAATCGAAAAATTTCCAAAGTTCGAAAGAGTCGCGCATCACTCGTCGGATCGAAAAATTTTCAAAAGTCAAAAAAGTTGCGCATCACTCGTCTAATCGAAAAATTTCCGAAGTTCAAAAGAGTTGCGCATCACTCGTTGGATCGAAAAATTTTCAAAGTCCGAAAGAGTCGCGCATCACTTGTTGAATCGAAAAATTTTCAAAGTCCGAAATAGTCGCGCATCACTCGTTGGATCAAAAAATTTTCAAAGTCCGAAAGAGTCGCGCATCACTCGTTGGATCGAAAATTTTCCAAAGTCCGAGAAAGTCGCGCATCACTCGTTGGATCAAAAAATTTTCAAAGTCCGAAAGAGTCGCGCATCACTCGTTGGATCGAAAATTTTCCAAAGATCGACGCAGTCGCGCATCACTCGTTGGATCAAAAAAATTTCAAAGTCCGAAGGAGTCGCGCATCACTCGTTAAATCGAAAAATTTTCAAAGTTCGAAAAAGTTGCGCATCACTCGTTGGATCGAAAAATTTTCAAAGTCCGAAAGAGTCGCGCATCACTCGTTAAATCAGAAATTTTTCAAAGTCCGACGCAGTCGCGCATCACTCGTTGGATCGGAAAATTTTCAAAGTCCGAAAGATGCGCGCATCACTCGTTGGATCGAAAATTTTCCAAAGTTCGACGCAGTCGCGCATCACTCGTTGGATCAAAAAAATTTCAAAGTCCGAAGGAGTCGCGCATCACTCGTTAAATCAAAAAATTTTCAAAGTTCGAAAAAGTTGCGCATCACTCGTTGGATCGAAAAATTTTCAAAGTCCGAAAGAGTCGCGCATCACTCGTTAAATCGAAAAATTTTCAAAGTTCGAAAAAGTTGCGCATCACTCGTTGGATCGAAAAATTTTCAAAGTCCGAAAGAGTCGCGCATCACTCGTTAAATCAAAAATTTTTCAAAGTCTGACGCAGTCGCGCATCACTCGTTGGATCGGAAAATTTTCAAAGTCCGAAAGATGCGCGCATCACTCGTTGGATCGAAAATTTTCCAGAGTCCGAAAGAGTCACGCATCACTCGTTGGATCGAAAAATTTTCAAAGTCCGAAAGAGTCGCGCATCACTCGTCGGATCGAAAAATTTTCAAAGTCCGAAAGAGTCGCGCATCACTCCTCGGATTGATAAATTTCCAAAGTTCGACGCAGTCGCGCATCACTCGTTGGATCGAAAATTTTTCAAAGTTCGAAAAAGTTGCGCATCACTCGTTGGATCGAAAAATTTTCAAAGTCCGAAGGAGTCGCGCATCACTCGTTAAATTGAAAAATTTTCAAAGTTCGAAAAAGTTGCGCATCACTTGTTGGATCGAAAAATTTTCAAATTCCGAAAAAGTCGCGCATCACTCGTTGGATCGAAAAATTTTCAAAGTCCGAAAGAGTCGCGCATCACTCGTTGGATCGAAAAATTTTCAAAGTCCGAAAGATGCGCGCATCACTCGTCGGATCAAAAAATTTTCAAAGTCCGAAAGAGTCGCGCATCACTCGTTAAATCGAAAATTTTTCAAAGTCCGACGCAGTCGCGCATCACTCGTTGGATCGGAAAATTTTCGAAGTCCGAAAGATGCGCGCATCACTCGTCGGATCGAAAAATTTTCAAAGTCCGAAAGAGTCGCGCATCACTCGTTGGATCGAAAATTTTTCAAAGTCCGAAAGAGTCGCGCATCACTCGTTGGATCGAAAAATTTTCAAAGTCCGAAAGAGTCGCGCATCACTCGTTGGATCGAAAAATTTCCAAAGTCCGAAAGAGTCGCGCATCACTCGTTGGATCGAAAATTTTCCAAAGTCCGGAAAAGTCGCGCATCACTCGTTGGATCAAAAAATTTTCAAAGTCCGAAAGAGTCGCGCATCACTCGTCGGATCGAAAAATTTTCAAAGTCCGAAAAAGTCGCGCATCACTTCTCGGATCGATAAATTTTCGAAGTTCGACGCAGTCGCGCATCACTCGTTAGATCAAAAAAATTTCAAAGTCCGACGGAGTCGCGCATCACTCGTTGGATTGAAAAATTTTCAAAGTCCGAAAGATGCGCGCATCACTCGTCGGATCGAAAAATTTTCAAAGTCCGAAAGAGTCGCGCATCACTCGTTGGATCAAAAATTTTCCAAAGTCCGAAAGAGTCGCGCATCACTCGTTGGATCGAAAAATTTTCAAAGTCCGAAAGAGTCGCGCATCACTTCTCGGATCGATAAATTTTCGAAGTTCGACGCAGTCGCGCATCACTCGTTAGATCAAAAAAATTTCAAAGTCCGACGGAGTCGCGCATCACTCGTCGGATCGAAAAATTTTCAAAGTCCGAAAGAGTCGCGCATCACTCGTTGGATCAAAAATTTTCCAAAGTCCGAAAGAGTCGCGCATCACTCGTTGGATCGAAAAATTTTCAAAGTCCGAAAGAGTCGCGCATCACTCGTTGGATCGAAGAATTTTAAAATTCCGAAAAAGTCGCGCATCACTCGTTGGATCGAAAAATATTCAAAGTCCGAAAGAGTCGCTTATCACTCGTTGAATCGAAAAATTTCCAAAGTCCGAAAAAGTCGCGCATCACTCCTCGGATCGATAAATTTTCAAAGTTCGACGCAGTCGCGCATCACTCGTTAGATCAAAAAAATTTCAAAGTCCGACGGAGTCGCGCATCACTCGTCTAATCGAAAAATTTCCAAAGTTCGAAAGAGTCGCGCATCACTCGTCGGATCGAAAAATTTTCAAAAGTCAAAAAAGTTGCGCATCACTCGTCTAATCGAAAAATTTCCAAAGTTCAAAAGAGTTGCGCATCACTCGTTGGATCGAAAAATTTTCAAAGTCCGAAAGAGTCGCGCATCACTTGTTGAATCGAAAAATTTTCAAAGTCCGAAATAGTCGCGCATCACTCGTTGGATCAAAAAATTTTCAAAGTCCGAAAGAGTCGCGCATCACTCGTTGGATCGAAAATTTTCCAAAGTCCGAGAAAGTCGCGCATCACTCGTTGGATCAAAAAATTTTCAAAGTCCGAAAGAGTCGCGCATCACTCGTTGGATCGAAAATTTTCCAAAGTTCGACGCAGTCGCGCATCACTCGTTGGATCAAAAAAATTTCAAAGTCCGAAGGAGTCGCGCATCACTCGTTAAATCGAAAAATTTTCAAAGTTCGAAAAAGTTGCGCATCACTCGTTGGATCGAAAAATTTTCAAAGTCCGAAAGAGTCGCGCATCACTCGTTAAATCAGAAATTTTTCAAAGTCCGACGCAGTCGCGCATCACTCGTTGGATCGGAAAATTTTCAAAGTCCGAAAGATGCGCGCATCACTCGTTGGATCGAAAATTTTCCAGAGTCCGAAAGAGTCACGCATCACTCGTTGGATCGAAAAATTTCCAAAGTTCAAAAAAGTTGCGCATCACTCGTTGGATCGAAAAATTTTCAAAGTCCGAAAGAGTCGCGCATCACTTGTTGAATCGAAAAATTTTCAAAGTCCGAAATATTCGCGCATCACTCGTTGGATCAAAAAATTTTCAAAGTCCGAAAGAGTCGCGCATCACTCGTTGGATCGAAAATTTTCCAAAGTCCGAGAAAGTCGCGCATCACTCGTTGGATCAAAAAATTTTCAAAGTCCGAAAGAGTCGCGCATCACTCGTTGGATCGAAAATTTTCCAAAGTTCGACGCAGTCGCGCATCACTCGTTGGATCAAAAAAATTTCAAAGTCCGAAGGAGTCGCGCATCACTCGTTGAATCGAAAAATTTTCAAAGTTCGAAAAAGTTGCGCATCACTCGTTGGATCGAAAAATTTTCAAAGTCCGAAAGAGTCGCGCATCACTCGTTGGATCGAAAATTTTCCAGAGTCCGAAAGAGTCACGCATCACTCGTTGGATCGAAAAATTTCCAAAGTTCAAAAAAGCTGCGCATCACTCGTTGGATCGAAAAATTTTCAAAGTCCGAAAGAGTCGCGCATCACTTGTTGAATCGAAAAATTTTCAAAGTCCGAAATAGTCGCGCATCACTCGTTGGATCGAAAAATTTTCAAAGTCCGAAAGAGTCGCGCATCACTCGTTGGATCGAAAATTTTCCAAAGTCCGAGAAAGTCGCGCATCACTCGTTGGATCGAAAAATTTTCAAAGTCCGAAAGAGTCGCGCATCACTCGTTGGATCGAAAATTTTCCAAAGTTCGACGCAGTCGCGCATCACTCGTTGGATCAAAAAAATTTCAAAGTCCGAAGGAGTCGCGCATCACTCGTTAAATCGAAAAATTTTCAAAGTTCGAAAAAGTTGCGCATCACTCGTTGGATCGAAAAATTTTCAAAGTCCGAAAGAGTCGCGCATCACTCGTTAAATCAGAAATTTTTCAAAGTCCGACGCAGTCGCGCATCACTCGTTGGATCGGAAAATTTTCAAAGTCCGAAAGATGCGCGCATCACTCGTTGGATCGAAAATTTTCCAGAGTCCGAAAGAGTCACGCATCACTCGTTGGATCGAAAAATTTCCAAAGTTCAAAAAAGTTGCGCATCACTCGTTGGATCGAAAAATTTTCAAAGTCCGAAAGAGTCGCGCATCACTTGTTGAATCGAAAAATTTTCAAAGTCCGAAATATTCGCGCATCACTCGTTGGATCAAAAAATTTTCAAAGTCCGAAAGAGTCGCGCATCACTCGTTGGATCGAAAATTTTCCAAAGTCCGAGAAAGTCGCGCATCACTCGTTGGATCAAAAAATTTTCAAAGTCCGAAAGAGTCGCGCATCACTCGTTGGATCGAAAATTTTCCAAAGTTCGACGCAGTCGCGCATCACTCGTTGGATCAAAAAAATTTCAAAGTCCGAAGGAGTCGCGCATCACTCGTTAAATCGAAAAATTTTCAAAGTTCGAAAAAGTTGCGCATCACTCGTTGGATCGAAAAATTTTCAAAGTCCGAAAGAGTCGCGCATCACTCGTTGGATCGAAAATTTTCCAGAGTCCGAAAGAGTCACGCATCACTCGTTGGATCGAAAAATTTCCAAAGTTCAAAAAAGCTGCGCATCACTCGTTGGATCGAAAAATTTTCAAAGTCCGAAAGAGTCGCGCATCACTTGTTGAATCGAAAAATTTTCAAAGTCCGAAATAGTCGCGCATCACTCGTTGGATCAAAAAATTTTCAAAGTCCGAAAGAGTCGCGCATCACTCGTTGGATCGAAAATTTTCCAAAGTCCGAGAAAGTCGCGCATCACTCGTTGGATCAAAAAATTTTCAAAGTCCGAAAGAGTCGCGCATCACTCGTTGGATCGAAAATTTTCCAAAGTTCGACGCAGTCGCGCATCACTCGTTGGATCAAAAAAATTTCAAAGTCCGAAGGAGTCGCGCATCACTCGTTAAATCGAAAAATTTTCAAAGTTCGAAAAAGTTGCGCATCACTCGTTGGATCGAAAAATTTTCAAAGTCCGAAAGAGTCGCGCATCACTCGTTAAATCAAAAATTTTTCAAAGTCCGACGCAGTCGCGCATCACTCGTTGGATCGGAAAATTTTCAAAGTCCGAAAGATGCGCGCATCACTCGTTGGATCGAAAATTTTCCAGAGTCCGAAAGAGTCACGCATCACTCGTTGGATCGAAAAATTTTCAAAGTCCGAAAGAGTCGCGCATCACTCGTCGGATCGGAAAATTTTCAAAGTCCGAAAGAGTCGCGCATCACTCCTCGGATTGATAAATTTCCAAAGTTCGACGCAGTCGCGCATCACTCGTTGGATCGAAAATTTTTCAAAGTCCGAAGGAGTCGCGCATCACTCGTTAAATTGAAAAATTTTCAAAGTTCGAAAAAGTTGCGCATCACTTGTTGGATCGAAAAATTTTCAAATTCCGAAAAAGTCGCGCATCACTCGTTGGATCGAAAAATTTTCAAAGTCCGAAAGAGTCGCGCATCACTCGTTGGATCGAAAAATTTTCAAAGTCCGAAAGATGCGCGCATCACTCGTCGGATCGAAAAATTTTCAAAGTCCGAAAGAGTCGCGCATCACTCGTTAAATCGAAAATTTTTCAAAGTCCGACGCAGTCGCGCATCACTCGTTGGATCGGAAAATTTTCGAAGTCCGAAAGATGCGCGCATCACTCGTCGGATCGAAAAATTTTCAAAGTCCGAAAGAGTCGCGCATCACTCGTTGGATCGAAAAATTTTCAAAGTCCGAAAGAGTCGCGCATCACTCGTTGGATCGAAAAATTTTCAAAGTCCGAAAGAGTCGCGCATCACTCGTTGGATCGAAAAATTTCCAAAGTGTGAAAGAGTCGCGCATCACTCGTTGGATCGAAAATTTTCCAAAGTCCGGAAAAGTCGCGCATCACTCGTTGGATCAAAAAATTTTCAAAGTCCGAAAGAGTCGCGCATCACTCGTCGGATCGAAAAATTTTCAAAGTCCGAAAGAGTCGCGCATCACTTCTCGGATCGATAAATTTTCGAAGTTCGACGCAGTCGCGCATCACTCGTTAGATCAAAAAAATTTCAAAGTCCGACGGAGTCGCGCATCACTCGTTGGATTGAAAAATTTTCAAAGTCCGAAAGATGCGCGCATCACTCGTCGGATCGAAAAATTTTGAAGGTCCGACGGAGTCGCGTATCACTTGTTGGATCGAAAAATTTCCAAAGTCCAAAAGAGTCACGCATCACTCGTTGGATCGAAAAATTTTCAAAGTCCGAAAGAGTCGCGCATCACTCGTTGGATCGAAAGATTTTCAAATTCCGAAAAAGTCGCGCATCACTCGATGGATCGAAAAATTTTTAAAGTCCGAAAGAGTCGCGCATCACTTGTTGGATCAGAAAATTTTCAAAGTCCGACGCAGTCGCGCATCACTCGTTGGATCGAAAAATTTACAAAGTCCGACGCAGTCGCGCATCACTCGTTGGATCAAAAAATTTCCAAAGTACGACGCAGTCGCGCATCACTCGTTGGATCGGAAAATTTTCAAGGTCCGAAAGAGTCGCGCATCACTTGTTGAATCGAAAAATTTTCAAAGTCCGAAAAAGTCGCGCATCACTCGTTGGATCGAAAAATTTTCAAAGTTCAAAAAAGTTGCGCATCACTCGTTGGATCAAAAAATTTTCAAAGTCCGAGAGAGTCGCGCATCACTCCTCGGATCGATAAATTTTCAAAGTTCGACGCAGTCGCGCATCACTCGTTAGATCAAAAAAATTTCAAAGTCCGAAGGAGTCGCGCATCACTCGTTGGATCGGAAAATTTTTAAAGTCCGAAAGAGTCGCGCATCACTCGTTGAATCGAAAAATCTCTAAATTCCGACGGAGTCGCGCATCACTCGTCTAATCGAAAAATTTCCAAAGTCCGAAAGAGTCGCGCATCACTCGTTGAATCGAAAAATTTTAAAGGTCCGAAAAAGTCGCGCATCACTCGTCTAATCGAAAAATTTTCAAAGTTCGAAAGAGTCGCGCATCACTCGTCGGATCGAAAAATTTTCAAAAGTCAAAAAAGTTGCGCATCACTCGTTGGATCGAAAAATTTTCAAGGTCCGAAAGAGTCGCGCATCACTCGTTGAATCGAAAAATTTTCAAAGTCCGAAAAAGTCGCGCATCACTCGTTGGATCGAAAAATTTTCAAAGTCCGAAAGATGCGCGCATCACTCGTTGGATCGGAAAATTTTCGAAGTCCGAAAGAGTCGCGCATCACTCGTTGGATCGAAAATTTTCCAAAGTCCGAAAGAGTCGCGCATCACTCGTTGGATCGAAAAATTTTCAAAGTCCGAAAGAGTCGCGCATCACTCGTTGGATCGAAAAATTTTCAAAGTCCGAAAGAGTCGCGCATCACTCGTTGGATCGAAAATTTTCCAAAGTCCGAAAAAGTCGCGCATCACTCGTTGGATCGAAAAATTTTCAAAGTCCGAAAGAGTCGCGCATCACTCGTCGGATCGAAAAATTTTCAAAGTCCGAAAGAGTCGCGCATCACTCCTCGGATCGATAAATTTTCAAAGTTCGACGCAGTCGCGCATCACTCGTTAGATCAAAAAAATTTCAAAGTCCGACGGAGTCGCGCATCACTCGTCTAATCGAAAAATTTCCAAAGTTCGAAAGAGTCGCGCATCACTCGTCGGATCGAAAAATTTTCAAAAGTCAAAAAAGTTGCGCATCACTCGTCTAATCGAAAAATTTCCAAAGTTCAAAAGAGTTGCGCATCACTCGTTGGATCGAAAAATTTTCAAAGTCCGAAAGAGTCGCGCATCACTTGTTGAATCGAAAAATTTTCAAAGTCCGAAATAGTCGCGCATCACTCGTTGGATCAAAAAATTTTCAAAGTCCGAAAGAGTCGCGCATCACTCGTTGGATCGAAAATTTTCCAAAGTCCGAGAAAGTCGCGCATCACTCGTTGGATCAAAAAATTTTCAAAGTCCGAAAGAGTCGCGCATCACTCGTTGGATCGAGAATTTTCCAAAGTTCGACGCAGTCGCGCATCACTCGTTGGATCAAAAAAATTTCAAAGTCCGAAGGAGTCGCGCATCACTCGTTAAATCGAAAAATTTTCAAAGTTCGAAAAAGTTGCGCATCACTCGTTGGATCGAAAAATTTTCAAAGTCCGAAAGAGTCGCGCATCACTCGTTAAATCAGAAATTTTTCAAAGTCCGACGCAGTCGCGCATCACTCGTTGGATCGGAAAATTTTCAAAGTCCGAAAGATGCGCGCATCACTCGTTGGATCGAAAATTTTCCAGAGTCCGAAAGAGTCACGCATCACTCGTTGGATCGAAAAATTTCCAAAGTTCAAAAAAGTTGCGCATCACTCGTTGGATCGAAAAATTTTCAAAGTCCGAAAGAGTCGCGCATCACTTGTTGAATCGAAAAATCTTCAAAGTCCGAAATAGTCGCGCATCACTCGTTGGATCAAAAAATTTTCAAAGTCCGAAAGAGTCGCGCATCACTCGTTGGATCGAAAATTTTCCAAAGTCCGAGAAAGTCGCGCATCACTCGTTGGATCAAAAAATTTTCAAAGTCCGAAAGAGTCGCGCATCACTCGTTGGATCGAAAATTTTCCAAAGTTCGACGCAGTCGCGCATCACTCGTTGGATCAAAAAAATTTCAAAGTCCGAAGGAGTCGCGCATCACTCGTTAAATCGAAAAATTTTCAAAGTTCGAAAAAGTTGCGCATCACTCGTTGGATCGAAAAATTTTCAAAGTCCGAAAGAGTCGCGCATCACTCGTTGGATCGAAAATTTTCCAAAGTTCGACGCAGTCGCGCATCACTCGTTGGATCAAAAAAATTTCAAAGTCCGAAGGAGTCGCGCATCACTCGTTAAATCGAAAAATTTTCAAAGTTCGAAAAAGTTGCGCATCACTCGTTGGATCGAAAAATTTTCAAAGTCCGAAAGAGTCGCGCATCACTCGTTGGATCGAAAATTTTCCAGAGTCCGAAAGAGTCACGCATCACTCGTTGGATCGAAAAATTTCCAAAGTTCAAAAAAGCTGCGCATCACTCGTTGGATCGAAAAATTTTCAAAGTCCGAAAGAGTCGCGCATCACTTGTTGAATCGAAAAATTTTCAAAGTCCGAAATAGTCGCGCATCACTCGTTGGATCAAAAAATTTTCAAAGTCCGAAAGAGTCGCGCATCACTCGTTGGATCGAAAATTTTCCAAAGTCCGAGAAAGTCGCGCATCACTCGTTGGATCAAAAAATTTTCAAAGTCCGAAAGAGTCGCGCATCACTCGTTGGATCGAAAAATTTTCAAAGTTCGACGCAGTCGCGCATCACTCGTTGGATCAAAAAAATTTCAAAGTCCGAAGGAGTCGCGCATCACTCGTTGAATCGAAAAATTTTCAAAGTTCGAAAAAGTTGCGCATCACTCGTTGGATCGAAAAATTTTCAAAGTCCGAAAGAGTCGCGCATCACTCGTTAAATCAAAAATTTTTCAAAGTCCGACGCAGTCGCGCATCACTCGTTGGATCGGAAAATTTTCAAAGTCCGAAAGATGCGCGCATCACTCGTTGGATCGAAAATTTTCCAGAGTCCGAAAGAGTCACGCATCACTCGTTGGATCGAAAAATTTTCAAAGTCCGAAAGAGTCGCGCATCACTCGTCGGATCGGAAAATTTTCAAAGTCCGAAAGAGTCGCGCATCACTCCTCGGATTGATAAATTTCCAAAGTTCGACGCAGTCGCGCATCACTCGTTGGATCGAAAATTTTTCAAAGTCCGAAGGAGTCGCGCATCACTCGTTAAATTGAAAAATTTTCAAAGTTCGAAAAAGTTGCGCATCACTTGTTGGATCGAAAAATTTTCAAATTCCGAAAAAGTCGCGCATCACTCGTTGGATCGAAAAATTTTCAAAGTCCGAAAGAGTCGCGCATCACTCGTTGGATCGAAAAATTTTCAAAGTCCGAAAGATGCGCGCATCACTCGTCGGATCAAAAAATTTTCAAAGTCCGAAAGAGTCGCGCATCACTCGTTAAATCGAAAATTTTTCAAAGTCCGACGCAGTCGCGCATCACTCGTTGGATCGGAAAATTTTCAAAGTCCGAAAGATGCGCGCATCACTCGTCGGATCGAAAAATTTTCAAAGTCCGAAAGAGTCGCGCATCACTCGTTGGATCGAAAATTTTTCAAAGTCCGAAAGAGTCGCGCATCACTCGTTGGATCGAAAAATTTTCAAAGTCCGAAAGAGTCGCGCATCACTCGTTGGATCGAAAAATTTCCAAAGTGTGAAAGAGTCGCGCATCACTCGTTGGATCGAAAATTTTCCAAAGTCCGGAAAAGTCGCGCATCACTCGTTGGATCAAAAAATTTTCAAAGTCCGAAAGAGTCGCGCATCACTCGTCGGATCGAAAAATTTTCAAAGTCCGAAAGAGTCGCGCATCACTTCTCGGATCGATAAATTTTCGAAGTTCGACGCAGTCGCGCATCACTCGTTAGATCAAAAAAATTTCAAAGTCCGACGGAGTCGCGCATCACTCGTTGGATTGAAAAATTTTCAAAGTCCGAAAGATGCGCGCATCACTCGTCGGATCGAAAAATTTTGAAGGTCCGACGGAGTCGCGTATCACTTGTTGGATCGAAAAATTTCCAAAGTCCAAAAGAGTCGCGCATCACTCGTTGGATCGAAAAATTTTCAAAGTCCGAAAGAGTCGCGCATCACTCGTTGGATCGAAAGATTTTCAAATTCCGAAAAAGTCGCGCATCACTCGATGGATCGAAAAATTTTTAAAGTCCGAAAGAGTCGCGCATCACTTGTTGGATCAGAAAATTTTCAAAGTCCGACGCAGTCGCGCATCACTCGTTGGATCGAAAAATTTACAAAGTCCGACGCAGTCGCGCATCACTCGTTGGATCAAAAAATTTCCAAAGTACGACGCAGTCGCGCATCACTCGTTGGATCGGAAAATTTTCAAGGTCCGAAAGAGTCGCGCATCACTTGTTGAATCGAAAAATTTTCAAAGTCCGAAAAAGTCGCGCATCACTCGTTGGATCGAAAAATTTTCAAAGTTCAAAAAAGTTGCGCATCACTCGTTGGATCAAAAAATTTTCAAAGTCCGAGAGAGTCGCGCATCACTCCTCGGATCGATAAATTTTCAAAGTTCGACGCAGTCGCGCATCACTCGTTAGATCAAAAAAATTTCAAAGTCCGAAGGAGTCGCGCATCACTCGTTGGATCGGAAAATTTTTAAAGTCCGAAAGAGTCGCGCATCACTCGTTGAATCGAAAAATCTCTAAATTCCGACGGAGTCGCGCATCACTCGTCTAATCGAAAAATTTCCAAAGTCCGAAAGAGTCGCGCATCACTCGTTGAATCGAAAAATTTTAAAGGTCCGAAAAAGTCGCGCATCACTCGTCTAATCGAAAAATTTTCAAAGTTCGAAAGAGTCGCGCATCACTCGTCGGATCGAAAAATTTTCAAAAGTCAAAAAAGTTGCGCATCACTCGTTGGATCGAAAAATTTTCAAGGTCCGAAAGAGTCGCGCATCACTTGTTGAATCGAAAAATTTTCAAAGTCCGAAAAAGTCGCGCATCACTCGTTGGATCGAAAAATTTTCAAAGTCCGAAAGATGCGCGCATCACTCGTTGGATCGGAAAATTTTCAAAGTCCGAAAGAGTCGCGCATCACTCGTTGGATCGAAAATTTTCCAAAGTCCGAAAGAGTCGCGCATCACTCGTTGGATCGAAAAATTTTCAAAGTCCGAAAGAGTCGCGCATCACTCGTTGGATCGAAAAATTTTCAAAGTCCGAAAGAGTCGCGCATCACTCGTTGGATCGAAAATTTTCCAAAGTCCGAAAAAGTCGCGCATCACTCGTTGGATCGAAAAATTTTCAAAGTCCGAAAGAGTCGCGCATCACTCGTCGGATCGAAAAATTTTCAAAGTCCGAAAGAGTCGCGCATCACTCCTCGGATCGATAAATTTTCAAAGTTCGACGCAGTCGCGCATCACTCGTTAGATCAAAAAAATTTCAAAGTCCGACGGAGTCGCGCATCACTCGTCTAATCGAAAAATTTCCAAAGTTCGAAAGAGTCGCGCATCACTCGTCGGATCGAAAAATTTTCAAAGTCCGAAAGAGTCGCGCATCACTCGTTGGATCGAAAAATTTTCAAAGTCCGAAAGAGTCGCGCATCACTCGTTGGATCGAAAAATTTCCAAAGTCCGAAAGAGTCGCGCATCACTCGTTGGATCGAAAATTTTCCAAAGTCCGGAAAAGTCGCGCATCACTCGTTGGATCAAAAAATTTTCAAAGTCCGAAAGAGTCGCGCATCACTCGTCGGATCGAAAAATTTTCAAAGTCCGAAAAAGTCGCGCATCACTTCTCGGATCGATAAATTTTCGAAGTTCGACGCAGTCGCGCATCACTCGTTAGATCAAAAAAATTTCAAAGTCCGACGGAGTCGCGCATCACTCGTTGGATTGAAAAATTTTCAAAGTCCGAAAGATGCGCGCATCACTCGTCGGATCGAAAAATTTTCAAAGTCCGAAAGAGTCGCGCATCACTCGTTGGATCAAAAATTTTCCAAAGTCCGAAAGAGTCGCGCATCACTCGTTGGATCGAAAAATTTTCAAAGTCCGAAAGAGTCGCGCATCACTTCTCGGATCGATAAATTTTCGAAGTTCGACGCAGTCGCGCATCACTCGTTAGATCAAAAAAATTTCAAAGTCCGACGGAGTCGCGCATCACTCGTCGGATCGAAAAATTTTCAAAGTCCGAAAGAGTCGCGCATCACTCGTTGGATCAAAAATTTTCCAAAGTCCGAAAGAGTCGCGCATCACTCGTTGGATCGAAAAATTTTCAAAGTCCGAAAGAGTCGCGCATCACTCGTTGGATCGAAAAATTTTAAAATTCCGAAAAAGTCGCGCATCACTCGTTGGATCGAAAAATATTCAAAGTCCGAAAGAGTCGCTTATCACTCGTTGAATCGAAAAATTTCCAAAGTCCGAAAAAGTCGCGCATCACTCCTCGGATCGATAAATTTTCAAAGTTCGACGCAGTCGCGCATCACTCGTTAGATCAAAAAAATTTCAAAGTCCGACGGAGTCGCGCATCACTCGTCTAATCGAAAAATTTCCAAAGTTCGAAAGAGTCGCGCATCACTCGTCGGATCGAAAAATTTTCAAAAGTCAAAAAAGTTGCGCATCACTCGTCTAATCGAAAAATTTCCAAAGTTCAAAAGAGTTGCGCATCACTCGTTGGATCGAAAAATTTTCAAAGTCCGAAAGAGTCGCGCATCACTTGTTGAATCGAAAAATTTTCAAAGTCCGAAATAGTCGCGCATCACTCGTTGGATCAAAAAATTTTCAAAGTCCGAGAGAGTCGCGCATCACTCGTTGGATCGAAAAATTTCCAAAGTCCGAAAAAGTCGCGCATCACTCGTTGGATCAAAAAATTTTCAAAGTCCGAAAGAGTCGCGCATCACTCGTTGGATCGAAAATTTTCCAAAGTTCGACGCAGTCGCGCATCACTCGTTGGATCAAAAAAATTTCAAAGTCCGAAGGAGTCGCGCATCACTCGTTAAATCGAAAAATTTTCAAAGTTCGAAAAAGTTGCGCATCACTCGTTGGATCGAAAAATTTTCAAAGTCCGAAAGAGTCGCGCATCACTCGTTGAATCAGAAATTTTTCAAAGTCCGACGCAGTCGCGCATCACTCGTTGGATCGGAAAATTTTCAAAGTCCGAAAGATGCGCGCATCACTCGTTGGATCGAAAATTTTCCAGAGTCCGAAAGAGTCACGCATCACTCGTTGGATCGAAAATTTTCCAAAGTTCGAAAAAGTTGCGCATCACTCGTTGGATCGAAAAATTTTCAAAGTCCGAAAGAGTCGCGCATCACTTGTTGAATCGAAAAATTTTCAAAGTCCGAAATATTCGCGCATCACTCGTTGGATCAAAAAATTTTCAAAGTCCGAAAGAGTCGCGCATCACTCGTTGGATCGAAAATTTTCCAAAGTCCGAGAAAGTCGCGCATCACTCGTTGGATCAAAAAATTTTCAAAGTCCGAAAGAGTCGCGCATCACTCGTTGGATCGAAAATTTTCCAAAGTTCGACGCAGTCGCGCATCACTCGTTGGATCAAAAAAATTTCAAAGTCCGAAGGAGTCGCGCATCACTCGTTAAATCGAAAAATTTTCAAAGTTCGAAAAAGTTGCGCATCACTCGTTGGATCGAAAAATTTTCAAAGTCCGAAAGAGTCGCGCATCACTCGTTGGATCGAAAATTTTCCAGAGTCCGAAAGAGTCACGCATCACTCGTTGGATCGAAAAATTTCCAAAGTTCAAAAAAGCTGCGCATCACTCGTTGGATCGAAAAATTTTCAAAGTCCGAAAGAGTCGCGCATCACTTGTTGAATCGAAAAATTTTCAAAGTCCGAAATAGTCGCGCATCACTCGTTGGATCAAAAAATTTTCAAAGTCCGAAAGAGTCGCGCATCACTCGTTGGATCGAAAATTTTCCAAAGTCCGAGAAAGTCGCGCATCACTCGTTGGATCAAAAAATTTTCAAAGTCCGAAAGAGTCGCGCATCACTCGTTGGATCGAAAATTTTCCAAAGTTCGACGCAGTCGCGCATCACTCGTTGGATCAAAAAAATTTCAAAGTCCGAAGGAGTCGCGCATCACTCGTTAAATCGAAAAATTTTCAAAGTTCGAAAAAGTTGCGCATCACTCGTTGGATCGAAAAATTTTCAAAGTCCGAAAGAGTCGCGCATCACTCGTTAAATCAAAAATTTTTCAAAGTCCGACGCAGTCGCGCATCACTCGTTGGATCGGAAAATTTTCAAAGTCCGAAAGATGCGCGCATCACTCGTTGGATCGAAAATTTTCCAAAGTCCGAAAGAGTCACGCATCACTCGTTGGATCGAAAAATTTTCAAAGTCCGAAAGAGTCGCGCATCACTCGTCGGATCGGAAAATTTTCAAAGTCCGAAAGAGTCGCGCATCACTCCTCGGATTGATAAATTTCCAAAGTTCGACGCAGTCGCGCATCACTCGTTGGATCGAAAATTTTTCAAAGTCCGAAGGAGTCGCGCATCACTCGTTAAATTGAAAAATTTTCAAAGTTCGAAAAAGTTGCGCATCACTTGTTGGATCGAAAAATTTTCAAATTCCGAAAAAGTCGCGCATCACTCGTTGGATCGAAAAATTTTCAAGGTCCGAAAGAGTCGCGCATCACTCGTTGGATCGAAAAATTTTCAAAGTCCGAAAGATGCGCGCATCACTCGTCGGATCAAAAAATTTTCAAAGTCCGAAAGAGTCGCGCATCACTCGTTAAATCGAAAATTTTTCAAAGTCCGACGCAGTCGCGCATCACTCGTTGGATCGGAAAATTTTCGAAGTCCGAAAGATGCGCGCATCACTCGTCGGATCGAAAAATTTTCAAAGTCCGAAAGAGTCGCGCATCACTCGTTGGATCGAAAATTTTTCAAAGTCCGAAAGAGTCGCGCATCACTCGTTGGATCGAAAATTTTCCAAAGTCCGGAAAAGTCGCGCATCACTCGTTGGATCAAAAAATTTTCAAAGTCCGAAAGAGTCGCGCATCACTCGTCGGATCGAAAAATTTTCAAAGTCCGAAAGAGTCGCGCATCACTTCTCGGATCGATAAATTTTCGAAGTTCGACGCAGTCGCGCATCACTCGTTAGATCAAAAAAATTTCAAAGTCCGACGGAGTCGCGCATCACTCGTTGGATTGAAAAATTTTCAAAGTCCGAAAGATGCGCGCATCACTCGTCGGATCGAAAAATTTTGAAGGTCCGACGGAGTCGCGTATCACTTGTTGGATCGAAAAATTTCCAAAGTCCAAAAGAGTCGCGCATCACTCGTTGGATCGAAAAATTTTCAAAGTCCGAAAGAGTCGCGCATCACTCGTTGGATCGAAAGATTTTCAAATTCCGAAAAAGTCGCGCATCACTCGATGGATCGAAAAATTTTTAAAGTCCGAAAGAGTCGCGCATCACTTGTTGGATCAGAAAATTTTCAAAGTCCGACGCAGTCGCGCATCACTCGTTGGATCGAAAAATTTACAAAGTCCGACGCAGTCGCGCATCACTCGTTGGATCAAAAAATTTCCAAAGTACGACGCAGTCGCGCATCACTCGTTGGATCGGAAAATTTTCAAGGTCCGAAAGAGTCGCGCATCACTTGTTGAATCGAAAAATTTTCAAAGTCCGAAAAAGTCGCGCATCACTCGTTGGATCGAAAAATTTTCAAAGTTCAAAAAAGTTGCGCATCACTCGTTGGATCAAAAAATTTTCAAAGTCCGAGAGAGTCGCGCATCACTCCTCGGATCGATAAATTTTCAAAGTTCGACGCAGTCGCGCATCACTCGTTAGATCAAAAAAATTTCAAAGTCCGAAGGAGTCGCGCATCACTCGTTGGATCGGAAAATTTTTAAAGTCCGAAAGAGTCGCGCATCACTCGTTGAATCGAAAAATCTCTAAATTCCGACGGAGTCGCGCATCACTCGTCTAATCGAAAAATTTCCAAAGTCCGAAAGAGTCGCGCATCACTCGTTGAATCGAAAAATTTTAAAGGTCCGAAAAAGTCGCGCATCACTCGTCTAATCGAAAAATTTTCAAAGTTCGAAAGAGTCGCGCATCACTCGTCGGATCGAAAAATTTTCAAAAGTCAAAAAAGTTGCGCATCACTCGTTGGATCGAAAAATTTTCAAGGTCCGAAAGAGTCGCGCATCACTTGTTGAATCGAAAAATTTTCAAAGTCCGAAAAAGTCGCGCATCACTCGTTGGATCGAAAAATTTTCAAAGTCCGAAAGATGCGCGCATCACTCGTTGGATCGGAAAATTTTCGAAGTCCGAAAGAGTCGCGCATCACTCGTTGGATCGAAAATTTTCCAAAGTCCGAAAGAGTCGCGCATCACTCGTTGGATCGAAAAATTTTCAAAGTCCGAAAGAGTCGCGCATCACTCGTTGGATCGAAAAATTTTCAAAGTCCGAAAGAGTCGCGCATCACTCGTTGGATCGAAAATTTTCCAAAGTCCGAAAAAGTCGCGCATCACTCGTTGGATCGAAAAATTTTCAAAGTCCGAAAGAGTCGCGCATTACTCGTCGGATCGAAAAATTTTCAAAGTCCGAAAGAGTCGCGCATCACTCCTCGGATCGATAAATTTTCAAAGTTCGACGCAGTCGCGCATCACTCGTTAGATCAAAAAAATTTCAAAGTCCGACGGAGTCGCGCATCACTCGTCTAATCGAAAAATTTCCAAAGTTCGAAAGAGTCGCGCATCACTCGTCGGATCGAAAAATTTTCAAAAGTCAAAAAAGTTGCGCATCACTCGTCTAATCGAAAAATTTCCAAAGTTCAAAAGAGTTGCGCATCACTCGTTGGATCGAAAAATTTTCAAAGTCCGAAAGAGTCGCGCATCACTTGTTGAATCGAAAAATTTTCAAAGTCCGAAATAGTCGCGCATCACTCGTTGGATCAAAAAATTTTCAAAGTCCGAAAGAGTCGCGCATCACTCGTTGGATCGAAAATTTTCCAAAGTCCGAGAAAGTCGCGCATCACTCGTTGGATCAAAAAATTTTCAAAGTCCGAAAGAGTCGCGCATCACTCGTTGGATCGAGAATTTTCCAAAGTTCGACGCAGTCGCGCATCACTCGTTGGATCAAAAAAATTTCAAAGTCCGAAGGAGTCGCGCATCACTCGTTAAATCGAAAAATTTTCAAAGTTCGAAAAAGTTGCGCATCACTCGTTGGATCGAAAAATTTTCAAAGTCCGAAAGAGTCGCGCATCACTCGTTAAATCAGAAATTTTTCAAAGTCCGACGCAGTCGCGCATCACTCGTTGGATCGGAAAATTTTCAAAGTCCGAAAGATGCGCGCATCACTCGTTGGATCGAAAATTTTCCAGAGTCCGAAAGAGTCACGCATCACTCGTTGGATCGAAAAATTTCCAAAGTTCAAAAAAGTTGCGCATCACTCGTTGGATCGAAAAATTTTCAAAGTCCGAAAGAGTCGCGCATCACTTGTTGAATCGAAAAATCTTCAAAGTCCGAAATAGTCGCGCATCACTCGTTGGATCAAAAAATTTTCAAAGTCCGAAAGAGTCGCGCATCACTCGTTGGATCGAAAATTTTCCAAAGTCCGAGAAAGTCGCGCATCACTCGTTGGATCAAAAAATTTTCAAAGTCCGAAAGAGTCGCGCATCACTCGTTGGATCGAAAATTTTCCAAAGTTCGACGCAGTCGCGCATCACTCGTTGGATCAAAAAAATTTCAAAGTCCGAAGGAGTCGCGCATCACTCGTTAAATCGAAAAATTTTCAAAGTTCGAAAAAGTTGCGCATCACTCGTTGGATCGAAAAATTTTCAAAGTCCGAAAGAGTCGCGCATCACTCGTTGGATCGAAAATTTTCCAAAGTTCGACGCAGTCGCGCATCACTCGTTGGATCAAAAAAATTTCAAAGTCCGAAGGAGTCGCGCATCACTCGTTAAATCGAAAAATTTTCAAAGTTCGAAAAAGTTGCGCATCACTCGTTGGATCGAAAAATTTTCAAAGTCCGAAAGAGTCGCGCATCACTCGTTGGATCGAAAATTTTCCAGAGTCCGAAAGAGTCACGCATCACTCGTTGGATCGAAAAATTTTCAAAGTTCAAAAAAGCTGCGCATCACTCGTTGGATCGAAAAATTTTCAAAGTCCGAAAGAGTCGCGCATCACTTGTTGAATCGAAAAATTTTCAAAGTCCGAAATAGTCGCGCATCACTCGTTGGATCAAAAAATTTTCAAAGTCCGAAAGAGTCGCGCATCACTCGTTGGATCGAAAATTTTCCAAAGTCCGAGAAAGTCGCGCATCACTCGTTGGATCAAAAAATTTTCAAAGTCCGAAAGAGTCGCGCATCACTCGTTGGATCGAAAATTTTCCAAAGTTCGACGCAGTCGCGCATCACTCGTTGGATCAAAAAAATTTCAAAGTCCGAAGGAGTCGCGCATCACTCGTTAAATCGAAAAATTTTCAAAGTTCGAAAAAGTTGCGCATCACTCGTTGGATCGAAAAATTTTCAAAGTCCGAAAGAGTCGCGCATCACTCGTTAAATCAAAAATTTTTCAAAGTCCGACGCAGTCGCGCATCACTCGTTGGATCGGAAAATTTTCAAAGTCCGAAAGATGCGCGCATCACTCGTTGGATCGAAAATTTTCCAGAGTCCGAAAGAGTCACGCATCACTCGTTGGATCGAAAAATTTTCAAAGTCCGAAAGAGTCGCGCATCACTCGTCGGATCGGAAAATTTTCAAAGTCCGAAAGAGTCGCGCATCACTCCTCGGATTGATAAATTTCCAAAGTTCGACGCAGTCGCGCATCACTCGTTGGATCGAAAATTTTTCAAAGTCCGAAGGAGTCGCGCATCACTCGTTAAATTGAAAAATTTTCAAAGTTCGAAAAAGGTGCGCATCACTTGTTGGATCGAAAAATTTTCAAATTCCGAAAAAGTCGCGCATCACTCGTTGGATCGAAAAATTTTCAAGGTCCGAAAGAGTCGCGCATCACTCGTTGGATCGAAAAATTTTCAAAGTCCGAAAGATGCGCGCATCACTCGTCGGATCAAAAAATTTTCAAAGTCCGAAAGAGTCGCGCATCACTCGTTAAATCGAAAATTTTTCAAAGTCCGACGCAGTCGCGCATCACTCGTTGGATCGGAAAATTTTCGAAGTCCGAAAGATGCGCGCATCACTCGTCGGATCGAAAAATTTTCAAAGTCCGAAAGAGTCGCGCATCACTCGTTGGATCGAAAATTTTTCAAAGTCCGAAAGAGTCGCGCATCACTCGTTGGATCGAAAAATTTTCAAAGTCCGAAAGAGTCGCGCATCACTCGTTGGATCGAAAAATTTCCAAAGTGTGAAAGAGTCGCGCATCACTCGTTGGATCGAAAATTTTCCAAAGTCCGGAAAAGTCGCGCATCACTCGTTGGATCAAAAAATTTTCAAAGTCCGAAAGAGTCGCGCATCACTCGTCGGATCGAAAAATTTTCAAAGTCCGAAAGAGTCGCGCATCACTTCTCGGATCGATAAATTTTCGAAGTTCGACGCAGTCGCGCATCACTCGTTAGATCAAAAAAATTTCAAAGTCCGACGGAGTCGCGCATCACTCGTTGGATTGAAAAATTTTCAAAGTCCGAAAGATGCGCGCATCACTCGTCGGATCGAAAAATTTTGAAGGTCCGACGGAGTCGCGTATCACTTGTTGGATCGAAAAATTTCCAAAGTCCAAAAGAGTCGCGCATCACTCGTTGGATCGAAAAATTTTCAAAGTCCGAAAGAGTCGCGCATCACTCGTTGGATCGAAAGATTTTCAAATTCCGAAAAAGTCGCGCATCACTCGATGGATCGAAAAATTTTTAAAGTCCGAAAGAGTCGCGCATCACTTGTTGGATCAGAAAATTTTCAAAGTCCGACGCAGTCGCGCATCACTCGTTGGATCGAAAAATTTACAAAGTCCGACGCAGTCGCGCATCACTCGTTGGATCAAAAAATTTCCAAAGTACGACGCAGTCGCGCATCACTCGTTGGATCGGAAAATTTTCAAGGTCCGAAAGAGTCGCGCATCACTTGTTGAATCGAAAAATTTTCAAAGTCCGAAAAAGTCGCGCATCACTCGTTGGATCGAAAAATTTTCAAAGTTCAAAAAAGTTGCGCATCACTCGTTGGATCAAAAAATTTTCAAAGTCCGAGAGAGTCGCGCATCACTCCTCGGATCGATAAATTTTCAAAGTTCGACGCAGTCGCGCATCACTCGTTAGATCAAAAAAATTTCAAAGTCCGAAGGAGTCGCGCATCACTCGTTGGATCGAAAAATTTTTAAAGTCCGAAAGAGTCGCGCATCACTCGTTGAATCGAAAAATCTCTAAATTCCGACGGAGTCGCGCATCACTCGTCTAATCGAAAAATTTCCAAAGTCCGAAAGAGTCGCGCATCACTCGTTGAATCGAAAAATTTTAAAGGTCCGAAAAAGTCGCGCATCACTCGTCTAATCGAAAAATTTTCAAAGTTCGAAAGAGTCGCGCATCACTCGTCGGATCGAAAAATTTTCAAAAGTCAAAAAAGTTGCGCATCACTCGTTGGATCGAAAAATTTTCAAGGTCCGAAAGAGTCGCGCATCACTTGTTGAATCGAAAAATTTTCAAAGTCCGAAAAAGTCGCGCATCACTCGTTGGATCGAAAAATTTTCAAAGTCCGAAAGATGCGCGCATCACTCGTTGGATCGGAAAATTTTCGAAGTCCGAAAGAGTCGCGCATCACTCGTTGGATCGAAAATTTTCCAAAGTCCGAAAGAGTCGCGCATCACTCGTTGGATCGAAAAATTTTCAAAGTCCGAAAGAGTCGCGCATCACTCGTTGGATCGAAAAATTTTCAAAGTCCGAAAGAGTCGCGCATCACTCGTTGGATCGAAAATTTTCCAAAGTCCGAAAAAGTCGCGCATCACTCGTTGGATCGAAAAATTTTCAAAGTCCGAAAGAGTCGCGCATCACTCGTCGGATCGAAAAATTTTCAAAGTCCGAAAGAGTCGCGCATCACTCCTCGGATCGATAAATTTTCAAAGTTCGACGCAGTCGCGCATCACTCGTTAGATCAAAAAAATTTCAAAGTCCGACGGAGTCGCGCATCACTCGTCTAATCGAAAAATTTCCAAAGTTCGAAAGAGTCGCGCATCACTCGTCGGATCGAAAAATTTTCAAAAGTCAAAAAAGTTGCGCATCACTCGTCTAATCGAAAAATTTCCAAAGTTCAAAAGAGTTGCGCATCACTCGTTGGATCGAAAAATTTTCAAAGTCCGAAAGAGTCGCGCATCACTTGTTGAATCGAAAAATTTTCAAAGTCCGAAATAGTCGCGCATCACTCGTTGGATCAAAAAATTTTCAAAGTCCGAAAGAGTCGCGCATCACTCGTTGGATCGAAAATTTTCCAAAGTCCGAGAAAGTCGCGCATCACTCGTTGGATCAAAAAATTTTCAAAGTCCGAAAGAGTCGCGCATCACTCGTTGGATCGAGAATTTTCCAAAGTTCGACGCAGTCGCGCATCACTCGTTGGATCAAAAAAATTTCAAAGTCCGAAGGAGTCGCGCATCACTCGTTAAATCGAAAAATTTTCAAAGTTCGAAAAAGTTGCGCATCACTCGTTGGATCGAAAAATTTTCAAAGTCCGAAAGAGTCGCGCATCACTCGTTAAATCAGAAATTTTTCAAAGTCCGACGCAGTCGCGCATCACTCGTTGGATCGGAAAATTTTCAAAGTCCGAAAGAGTCGCGCATCACTCGTTGGATCGAAAATTTTCCAGAGTCCGAAAGAGTCACGCATCACTCGTTGGATCGAAAAATTTCCAAAGTTCAAAAAAGTTGCGCATCACTCGTTGGATCGAAAAATTTTCAAAGTCCGAAAGAGTCGCGCATCACTTGTTGAATCGAAAAATCTTCAAAGTCCGAAATAGTCGCGCATCACTCGTTGGATCAAAAAATTTTCAAAGTCCGAAAGAGTCGCGCATCACTCGTTGGATCGAAAATTTTCCAAAGTCCGAGAAAGTCGCGCATCACTCGTTGGATCAAAAAATTTTCAAAGTCCGAAAGAGTCGCGCATCACTCGTTGGATCGAAAATTTTCCAAAGTTCGACGCAGTCGCGCATCACTCGTTGGATCAAAAAAATTTCAAAGTCCGAAGGAGTCGCGCATCACTCGTTAAATCGAAAAATTTTCAAAGTTCGAAAAAGTTGCGCATCACTCGTTGGATCGAAAAATTTTCAAAGTCCGAAAGAGTCGCGCATCACTCGTTGGATCGAAAATTTTCCAGAGTCCGAAAGAGTCACGCATCACTCGTTGGATCGAAAAATTTCCAAAGTTCAAAAAAGTTGCGCATCACTCGTTGGATCGAAAAATTTTCAAAGTCCGAAAGAGTCGCGCATCACTTGTTGAATCGAAAAATTTTCAAAGTCCGAAATAGTCGCGCATCACTCGTTGGATCAAAAAATTTTCAAAGTCCGAAAGAGTCGCGCATCACTCGTTGGATCGAAAATTTTCCAAAGTCCGAGAAAGTCGCGCATCACTCGTTGGATCAAAAAATTTTCAAAGTCCGAAAGAGTCGCGCATCACTCGTTGGATCGAAAATTTTCCAAAGTTCAACGCAGTCGCGCATCACTCGTTGGATCAAAAAAATTTCAAAGTCCGAAGGAGTCGCGCATCACTCGTTAAATCGAAAAATTTTCAAAGTTCGAAAAAGTTGCGCATCACTCGTTGGATCGAAAAATTTTCAAAGTCCGAAAGATGCGCGCATCACTCGTCGGATCGAAAAATTTTCAAAGTCCGAAAGAGTCGCGCATCACTCGTTGGATCGAAAAATTTTCAAAGTCCGAAAGAGTCGCGCATCACTCGTTGGATCGAAAAATTTCCAAAGTCCGAAAGAGTCGCGCATCACTCGTTGGATCGAAAATTTTCCAAAGTCCGGAAAAGTCGCGCATCACTCGTTGGATCAAAAAATTTTCAAAGTCCGAAAGAGTCGCGCATCACTCGTCGGATCGAAAAATTTTCAAAGTCCGAAAGAGTCGCGCATCACTCGTTGGATCGAAAATTTTTCAAAGTCCGAAAGAGTCGCGCATCACTCGTTGGATCGAAAAATTTTCAAAGTCCGAAAGAGTCGCGCATCACTCGTTGGATCGAAAAATTTCCAAAGTCCGAAAGAGTCGCGCATCACTCGTTGGATCGAAAAATTTCCAAAGTCCGAAAGAGTCGCGCATCACTCGTTGGATCGAAAAATTTTCAAAGTTCGACGCAGTCGCGCATCACTCGTTAGATCAAAAAAATTTCAAAGTCCGAAAGAGTCGTGCATCACTCGTTAAATCGAAAATTTTTCAAAGTCTGACGCAGTCGTGCATCACTCGTTGGATTGAAAAATTTTCAAAGTCCGAAAGATGCGCGCATCACTCGTCGGATCGAAAAATTTTGAAGGTCCGACGGAGTCGCGTATCACTTGTTGGATCGAAAAATTTCCAAAGTCCAAAAGAGTCGCGCATCACTCGTTGGATCGAAAAATTTTCAAAGTCCGAAAGAGTCGCGCATCACTCGTTGGATCGAAAAATTTTCAAATTCCGAAAAAGTCGCGCATCACTCGTTGGATCGAAAAATTTTTAAAGTCCGAAAGAGTCGCGCATTACTTGTTGGATCAGAAAATTTTCAAAGTCCGACGCAGTCGCGCATCACTCGTTGGATCGAAGAATTTCCAAAGTCCGAAAGAGTCGCGCATCACTCGTTGGATCGAAAAATTTTTAAAGTCCGAAAGAGTCGCGCATCACTTGTTGGATCGGAAAATTTCCAAAGTCCGACGCAGTCGCGCATCACTCGTTGGATCGAAAAATTTTCAAAGTCCGACGCAGTCGCGCATCACTCGTTGGATCGAAAAATTTCCAAAGTCCGAAAGAGTCACGCATCACTCGTTGGATCGAAAAATTTCCCAAGTCCGAAAGAGTCGCGCATCACTCGTCGGATCGAAAAATTTTCAAAGTTCAAAAAAGTTGCGCATCACTCGTTGGATTGTAAAATTTTCAAAGTCCGAAAGAGTCGCGCATCACTTGTTGAATCGAAAAATTTTCAAATTTTGATAAAGTCGCGCATCACTCGTTGGATCGAAAAATTTTCAAAGTCCGAAAGAGTCGCGCATCACTCGTTGGATCGAAAATTTTCCAAAGTTCGACGCAGTCGCGCATCACTCGTTGGATCAAAAAAATTTCAAAGTCCGAAGGAGTCGCGCATCACTCGTTAAATCGAAAAATTTTCAAAGTTCGAAAAAGTTGCGCATCACTCGTTGGATCGAAAAATTTTCAAAGTCCGAAAGATGCGCGCATCACTCGTCGGATCGAAAAATTTTCAAAGTCCGAAAGAGTCGCGCATCACTCGTTGGATCGAAAATTTTTCAAAGTCCGAAAGAGTCGCGCATCACTCGTTGGATCGAAAAATTTTCAAAGTCCGAAAGAGTCGCGCATCACTCGTTGGATCGAAAAATTTCCAAAGTCCGAAAGAGTCGCGCATCACTCGTTGGATCGAAAATTTTCCAAAGTCCGGAAAAGTCGCGCATCACTCGTTGGATCAAAAAATTTTCAAAGTCCGAAAGAGTCGCGCATCACTCGTCGGATCGAAAAATTTTCAAAGTCCGAAAGAGTCGCGCATCACTCGTTGGATCGAAAATTTTTCAAAGTCCGAAAGAGTCGCGCATCACTCGTTGGATCGAAAAATTTTCAAAGTCCGAAAGAGTCGCGCATCACTCGTTGGATCGAAAAATTTCCAAAGTCCGAAAGAGTCGCGCATCACTCGTTGGATCGAAAAATTTCCAAAGTCCGAAAGAGTCGCGCATCACTCGTTGGATCGAAAAATTTTCAAAGTTCGACGCAGTCGCGCATCACTCGTTAGATCAAAAAAATTTCAAAGTCCGAAAGAGTCGTGCATCACTCGTTAAATCGAAAATTTTTCAAAGTCTGACGCAGTCGTGCATCACTCGTTGGATTGAAAAATTTTCAAAGTCCGAAAGATGCGCGCATCACTCGTCGGATCGAAAAATTTTGAAGGTCCGACGGAGTCGCGTATCACTTGTTGGATCGAAAAATTTCCAAAGTCCAAAAGAGTCGCGCATCACTCGTTGGATCGAAAAATTTTCAAAGTCCGAAAGAGTCGCGCATCACTCGTTGGATCGAAAAATTTTCAAATTCCGAAAAAGTCGCGCATCACTCGTTGGATCGAAAAATTTTTAAAGTCCGAAAGAGTCGCGCATTACTTGTTGGATCAGAAAATTTTCAAAGTCCGACGCAGTCGCGCATCACTCGTTGGATCGAAGAATTTCCAAAGTCCGAAAGAGTCGCGCATCACTCGTTGGATCGAAAAATTTTTAAAGTCCGAAAGAGTCGCGCATCACTTGTTGGATCGGAAAATTTCCAAAGTCCGACGCAGTCGCGCATCACTCGTTGGATCGAAAAATTTTCAAAGTCCGACGCAGTCGCGCATCACTCGTTGGATCGAAAAATTTCCAAAGTCCGAAAGAGTCACGCATCACTCGTTGGATCGAAAAATTTCCCAAGTCCGAAAGAGTCGCGCATCACTCGTCGGATCGAAAAATTTTCAAAGTTCAAAAAAGTTGCGCATCACTCGTTGGATTGTAAAATTTTCAAAGTCCGAAAGAGTCGCGCATCACTTGTTGAATCGAAAAATTTTCAAATTTTGATAAAGTCGCGCATCACTCGTTGGATCGAAAAATTTTCAAAGTCCGAAAGAGTCGCGCATCACTCGTTGGATCGAAAAATTTTCAAAGTCCGAAAGAGTCGCGCATCACTCGTCGGATCGAAAAATTTTCAAAGTCCGAAAGATGCGCGCATCACTCGTCGGATCGAAAAATTTTCAAAGTCCGAAAGAGTCGCGCATCACTCGTTGGATCGAAAATTTTTAAAGTCCGAAAGAGTCGCGCATCACTTGTTGGATCAGAAAATTTTCAAAGTCCGACGCAGTCGCGCATCACTCGTTGGATCGAAAAATTTACAAAGTCCGACGCAGTCGCGCATCACTCGTTGGATCGAAAAATTTCCAAAGTCCGAAAGAGTCACGCATCACTCGTTGGATCAAAAATTTTCAAAGTCCGAAAGAGTCGCGCATCACTCGTTGGATCGAAAAATTTCCCAAGTCCGAAAGAGTCGCGCATCACTCGTTGGATCGAAAATTTTCCAAAGTCCGAAAAAGTCGCGCATCTCTCGTTGGATCGAAAAATTTTCAAAGTCCGAAAGAGTCGCGCATCACTCCTCGGATCGATAAATTTTCAAAGTTCGACGCAGTCGCGCATCACTCGTTAGATCGAAAAATTTTCAAATTCCGAAAAAGTCGCGCATCACTCGTTGGACCGAAAAATTTTTAAAGTCCGAAAGAGTCGCGCATCACTTGTTGGATCAGAAAATTTTCAAAGTCCGACGCAGTCGCGCATCACTCGTTGGATCGAAAAATTTTCAAAGTCCGACGCAGTCGCGCATCACTCGTTGGATCGAAAAATTTCCAAAGTCCGAAAGAGTCGCGCATCACTCGTTGGATCGAAAAATTTTCAAAGTTCGACGCAGTCGCGCATCACTCGTTAGATCAAAAAAATTTCAAAGTCCGAAAGAGTCGTGCATCACTCGTTAAATCGAAAATTTTTCAAAGTCTGACGCAGTCGTGCATCACTCGTTGGATTGAAAAATTTTCAAAGTCCGAAAGATGCGCGCATCACTCGTCGGATCGAAAAATTTTGAAGGTCCGACGGAGTCGCGTATCACTTGTTGGATCGAAAAATTTCCAAAGTCCAAAAGAGTCGCGCATCACTCGTTGGATCGAAAAATTTTCAAAGTCCGAAAGAGTCGCGCATCACTCGTTGGATCGAAAAATTTTCAAATTCCGAAAAAGTCGCGCATCACTCGTTGGATCGAAAAATTTTTAAAGTCCGAAAGAGTCGCGCATTACTTGTTGGATCAGAAAATTTTCAAAGTCCGACGCAGTCGCGCATCACTCGTTGGATCGAAAAATTTTCAAAGTCCGACGCAGTCGCGCATCACTCGTTGGATCGAAAAATTTCCAAAGTCCGAAAGAGTCGCGCATCACTTGTTGGATCGGAAAATTTCCAAAGTCCGACGCAGTCGCGCATCACTCGTTGGATCGAAAAATTTCCAAAGTCCGAAAGAGTCACGCATCACTCGTTGGATCGAAAAATTTCCAAAGTCCGAAAGAGTCACGCATCACTCGTTGGATCGAAAAATTTCCCAAGTCCGAAAGAGTCGCGCATCACTCGTCGGATCGAAAAATTTTCAAAGTTCAAAAAAGTTGCGCATCACTCGTTGGATTGTAAAATTTTCAAAGTCCGAAAGAGTCGCGCATCACTTGTTGAATCGAAAAATTTTCAAATTTTGATAAAGTCGCGCATCACTCGTTGGATCGAAAAATTTTCAAAGTCCGAAAGAGTCGCGCATCACTCGTTGGATCGAAAAATTTTCAAAGTCCGAAAGATTCGCGCATCACTCGTCGGATCGAAAAATTTTCAAAATCCGAAAGATGCGCGCATCACTCGTCGGATCGAAAAATTTTTAAAGTCCGAAAGAGTCGCGCATCACTCGTTGGATCGAAAAATTTTCAAAGTCCGACGCAGTCACGCATCACTCGTTGGATCAAAAATTTTCAAAGTCCGAAAGAGTCGCGCATCACTCGTTGGATCGAAAAATTTCCCAAGTCCGAAAGAGTCGCGCATCACTCGTTGGATCGAAAAATTTTCAAAGTCCGACGCAGTCACGCATCACTCGTTGGATCGGAAAATCTCCAAAGTCCGAAAGAGTCGCGCATCACTCGTTGGATCGAAAAATTCTCAAAGTCCGACGCAGTCGCGCATCACTTGTTGGATCGGAAAATTTTCAAATTCCGAAAGATGCGCGCATCACTCGTTGGATCGAAAAATTTTCAAAGTCCCAATGACTCTCGCATGGAACCAAGTTCCAACGTACTGCCATATTTTTCAGGTTGCGTTGCTGCTTTGCCCCATAAGGCACACGTGTTATGGCGGCCGGCTCCGACGTCTGAGCGGCACCGTTGATACTTCATGCACCGAGCGGTCTCGACCGGTCGGTCGGCACTTAGTCATCGGGTATCCGAACTTTCGACTTGTTTCGGCCCGTATCTCGACATTTCTTTTCGGGTTTGTTGTCGGGGCTATGGTTTCGTCCGCACCGTGTCACGAACACGCAGACAAAAATTATTTTCGAACTTTGAAAATTTTTCGTCCGAGCGGAGATCCGCACCACAGGCGTTCGTTTCGCTTCGGTAAGAACCACTCTCACTTCCGACGCTTGCAATCCAGCCGAAGGATACGAGAAGGATAATTCGAACGATTCGCACCGGGAGTCGACAAAAATTGTCTTCACCCGAGGAAACATAAAGTCGAACAGAGCGCTCTGAGCGCTAGTACGCGTACACAAGTTGTGCGGTACCAGATATACATATTATATTAAAACGTGTGGCCGACCGGGCAAAGACTCGGCGGCATGGGGCAACACACGAAAAGAGCTACCAATAACACAAAGCTCCCTGGTTGATCCTGCCAGTAGTCATATGCTTGTCTCAAAGATTAAGCCATGCATGCTCAGTGCATGCCATATTAAGGTGAAACCGCGAATGGCTCATTAAATCAGTTATGGTTTCTTAGATCGTACCCACATTCACTTGGATAACTGTGGTAATTCTATAGCTAATACATGCAAACAGAGTTCCGACCAGAGATGGGAGGAACGCTTTTATTAGATCAAAACCAATCGGTGACGGGTTCGTCCCGTCCGCCGTTTACTTTGGTGACTCTGAATAACTTTGGGCTGATCGCACGGTCTTGGTGCCGGCGACGCATCTTTTAAATGTCTGCCTTATCAACTGTCGATGGTAGGTTCTGCGCCTACCATGGTTGTAACGGGTAACGGGGAATCAGGGTTCGATTCCGG